>NC_029776.3:70688112-70691737 GCF_000817695.3 Arachis duranensis | reverse complement strand
ATTTTGAGTGTCTTCCTCACTTTCTTGCTCTTCCACTTCCTCTCTTGCACTCAACATTTGACTTAATAGCTTTTTCATTGAGGAGGTTTGTTGATCTTCCCAACATTTCTTCATCTCTTCTTCATATCTTTTAATCTCAGATTCAGTTGTTGAGACTTTTCGGTCCAGGGGAGTTTGAGGAGGTTGTGAGTGTTCAGGTTCTCTTGTCATCTCAAGTGCAGTTTCAGGTTCAAATATTTCCACCACCTCTTTTTTCATTGAAAATTCACTTGACACAGAGGCTTCCTCATCTTGCCATTCCTCTTTCCTTGTTGCACTCACCAATTGAGCTAACATTATTTCCATGTTTTTGTATGAATTTTCTTGCTCGTTCTAGGATATCTGTGCCTCTCTCTCATGTTTTTCAAACATGGTCTCAAGCTTTGAGAGGCTTTGGTTCATGGAAGTTTGTGTGGGTGGTGAATTTTGATAGAGGCTTTCCGTTGAAGCATGGTCAAGTGATGATATCTTTGGATGAATATCATATGGAGCATTAGAATTTCCTTCCCAGCCACCATTAAAATCATGAATAGCATCATTTTGTGGTGGAGGGAAATATCCCATATGATTGTCTCCCTCATCTTGTGTTTCTGAAGCAATTCTCCATGGATTGGAGTGCTTAGAATTTGTATTTTCTTGGTGATATTCCCAGCCACCATTAGAGATTGGTGATGGTGGGTGATATCCCATAAAATTTGTTTGATCATAAGATGAGTTGAACTCCATTTAAATTTTGGAAAACACAACACCAAGGAAAATCGAAATTACTCATATCAGAGATGAGAATTTCTTAGTGAGGCAAAAACTCAAACACTTTGGTTTCAATTTAAAACAGGAAATAAAAATAAAGAAAATGCTTGATCTAGACTTCTCACCTACTTAATCATTGTTGATCTGATCAATCCCCGGCAACGGCGCCAAAAACTTGATGGTGTTATTGTGGAAAAACGAATTTCCAACACACAAATCCAACCGGCAAGTATACCGGGTCGCATCAAGTAGTAATAACTCACAAGAGTGAGGTCGATCCCACAGGGATTGATGGATCAAGCAACTTTAGTGGGTGACTAGTTTAGTCAAGCTAACATTGAAGGGATATTGGATGAAATGTAGCCAACAGAATTATAAATGATAGGAAACTTAAAGTTGCAGAAAGTAAAATTGCATAAAACTTAAATAACAAGAACGTAAATTAGCTGAAACTTAAATTGCAAGAAAAGTAAATTGCATGAAAAGTAAAGGGGGGTTGGGTGCTGGAAATTAAAGAGAGCAATAGATCAAAGCTTAGAACAATTGCAAGGAAATTAAATTGCAGGAAAAGTAAATTCAAGGTCACAATAGCTTAAATGTAAATTGCAGAAGAACACAAGCGCAGGAAATTAAATTGGGAGCAATGAGATGCAACAAAGAGACATAGATCATTTCTCAAATCTCAAAGTGAAAATAACAATTTCAATGAAACAGTAAAAACAGAAGGAAAGCCAAGAGCTCAATTGCTCACTTGATCAAGATAGAAACAAAATTTAACTCAATTGTGAAATTCAGAAAAGAAATTCAAGATCTCAGGGGGATCAAAGAGACTAGAAAATAAGTCTAGATCTCAAGCCCTTCCTTGATTCAACAGAGAACAATTTGCAAAAGAAAAAGAAGATGAAAACAATAAAGGAAACTCAGATTCAATGCAGAAGAAGAACAAAGAGATTTCAGATCAAGTGAAACAGAATTCCTTCAATTCTTGATCCAAAATTCAAAACAAAGCAAGGAAAACTAAAAGAGATAGCTCTCTAATCCTAATGCTCCCTAGTGGAGCCAGCCTTCTTTCTAATCGAGCTCCCCTTTTGAAAATGAGAGTGATGCCTTTATATAGGCTTTTTACAAAATGAAATTGAAATTCAAAACAAATTCACAAAATGAAATTTCTAATCTAGCTTCTCTGTGTGCCTTTGAGTCTTGTTGAGTGGGCTTTTCTTGCTTTGGATTTGAGGAGAAATGGGTTTGATTGGCCTTGATTCAATTTAAATGAAATTTTAGTTAAATTTTGGCACATGTTGCTCCCAGGAGGCTGCCCTGCCCTTGTGGAGGGCAGAGCAGGGAATGGTGCGTGCAGCCCTCGTTGCGTGCGTGCTTGGTGCGTGATACGTAAAAATTTGGATTTCATCATGCCCGTGCCAATTTGTGCGCTGCCCAAGCTCCCTTGTGTGCGCCAAGCATGCGTGTTGGCCGTGCCAAGGATTGTTGCTCTGCTCTCCTTGTGGGCAGCGCAAACCTTTCCTTGTTCTTGGGTGAAGTCCCAAGTTCGAACTTTGGTGAAAGCAATTGGGGGAGCAATTTTCCTTGATTTTTCATGAGGAGATCACGACATTGCCCTGCTCTCTAAGAGGGCAGAGCAGAATAATGAGCGCTACTTTGCATTGGAGTGAGGCTCCAGCTTCGAACCTTGTTGGAAGCACTTTGGTTTATTTTTGCTTATTTTTTGCCCTTAAAGATGCCTTTCACTCATGCCTCAATTGTATGCCAAATATGAATTGCTATATATCGTTGGAAAGCTCTGAATGTCAGCTTTCCAACGCAACTAAAAGCACATCAATTGGACGTCTGTAGCTCAAGTTATAGCCCTTTGAAGTAGGCATGGACATGTTGTGAACGCCCAGATTTTAACTTAGCGAAAATTTGCTTCCAACCTCACTTTGCATCATGATATTGCCCTGCTCTTGGCAAGGGCAGAGCAGTGTGCGTGCTGGTTGCTTTCTTCTTTGATTTGGTTATGGGCCACGCTTTGAAAAGTGTGGCCTAAGGCTCCAAAGTGTGCTCCAACTTCAAAGTGTGCCCCAAAGCTCTTTTCTTTCTCCTTTTTAGCTTATTTTGTGCTTCTTTGCTTCTTTTTCTTCTTATTTCCTACAAGATTTATAAATTTAAAAGATTAAGGAAATATACCATTTAATCACAAAAGCATTCAATATTTAAGCACAATTCATCAATTTCTTGTATGAAAAAGCATAGAAAAATAGGTATATGATGACTTGTCATCACTTGTCTTTTAAATCAAATGAAAAAGAGAATGATTGTATTTTAAATAGACCAGAGTGGAGTTCATAATATGGAAGTGCATTCATGAGTCTGTGGTGTAGTCATAAGTTAGCTAAGTTGGTTCAACCATATGGTGGGGATGACAACTATCTGGCCTGAATACTATACTTTGAATATACCCATGAGACTAAGTAAATAACAAGATCCTAATAAGAGAAAGGGAAAGAACACTTAAAGTGAAAAACAAAAGAAAAAGAGTAAGCAATAAGGCTAGGCACCAATGGTTTTAATCCTGAGGCATGTGTCTGTGGTGTTCCTGTGTGAGGGATTTACTTGGATGAATAAGCTCTTAGGGGTGCCTTATCACTTTGTAACTTGGGTTAACTAACTCGAGATTATCAGCTGAAAGTCCACTATCAAGAGTAACCCTCACTACAGAGCATTTAGTAACCCAAAGAGGTGCTGGACACCAAGGTCTCAAGAAGGAAAATAAATGAACCAGATGCCTGTGGTGTGGATGTATGGGGGAGAGACTTGAGGGAGTAAGTCCTTAGGGGTG
>NC_029776.3:70654465-70686585 GCF_000817695.3 Arachis duranensis | reverse complement strand
GGGGATTGATTGTGCATCAACAATGATTAAATTAAGAGATCAAGCTAGAAATGCTTTCTCATGCTAGACCAAATTGGGTTTGGATGGATATGTGACTATAATCCTCTCAATACTTGATTTGGGAAATGCATGTGGTATAATCAGTGACCACACTTCATCTCTTCTCATGAGCAATTGACCAAGGAATTGGCTATTGATCAAGATTTGAGAGATTGAATTGCAAGAAATTGTAATTCAATCAATTAAGATTGCCAAGGAGATCAATGAGTGCATTGATTGAGGAAGAGATGAAAATGAACTTGATCCGGAGAATTGCAACATCTCCTGCGCCCAATGAACTCCCCAATTCTGATCTCACCCATTCTCTTTAATTTCTGCGTTTACTTTCATGAGCAAACACCCCATTCCCATTTACAATTCTGCAATTTACTTTCAATCATTTACTTTCAGCCCCTTTAATTCTAGCATTTACTTTTTCTGTTATTTACATTTCTGCCATTTTATTTTCTGCAAATCTCAACCCAAATTCTGAATTTGCTCAACTAGAACATTCTTCTAATTAAAGTGGCTTGATCAATCAATCCCTGTGGGATTCGATCTCACTCTAGTGTGAGTTTTTACTTGACGACAAATTTGGTTACACTTGCCGAAGGAAATTTGTTGAGAGACAGTTTCTACATGCATCATCTATACTGAAATAGTTTAATTTTTTATATAATACCTAACCCTAGTCGCAACTCAAGGACTAACTATGTTGCCCTAGTTCGTTCACTAGTCTCTGTCTGTTTTTCTGTCATTAATACTTTACAGACTTTTACTTCGATTTTTATCTTTTCCTCAACTTTTTATCTTTTATTTATCTTTGCCTCACTAATATGTTCTTACCACTCCCTAAGTGTCTTATGAAGGTAATTATGAGATCCTGCGCTTAAAGCTGTCTTTCTAAAGCTTTTACAGAAAATTGCCTTTTTCGTATTATTTTATTATTTTTATTAAAATATTATTTTTAATTAAATATTATTATTTAATATTTTATTATTTTTTTTCGAAAATTACCTTACCTTTTACTTTTAACCTTAAAAATTTATATTTTACCACCCGTAACTTTTAATATTTCTTCTTTAACCACCCTAACTTTAAGAAATTACCAAATAACCCCCCAAACACCAAAATTTTTACTTCCTTGCCCTTTCTAAGATCTAAAAGGTGTTCTTCAATGTTCTTCACCACACTCGAAGTGTTCTTCGTGTTCTTCATATATTCTTCAGATTCTTTCTCTGTTTTTACCCGTTTTTCAGTCTTTTCAGTAACCGATTTTTACCAAAATTCAAAATAAATTCCCAGCCACTAAAACCCCATCTTTCCTAAATGTTTTAAACATAAATTGAACCTCTCAATTTAAGCTCTAGGGTTTGTTTTTCCAGCAGCCACAAGAACACACATTCATAGCTTGAATTTCATCAAATTTCATCAAATTTTCACCAAAATTTCAACAAGAATTACTCATACAAACAATTAATTTCAAGCATAGCCAAACCATATCATAATCACACAACTCAAACACAATCAATCAAGATTAAATTCGTCAAACCCTACCTGGTTTTGCTGCTCCTAATTCGGTTGTGTCCTTAGGTGGTCTTTAAGCACTTTTTCATCCTAAATCACATCAAGAACAACTTTAAATCCAAAAACTCTCAACTGACCAAATCTCACTCAGCATGTTAGAAAGGGATTTCTCACCTTATAGTTGCTGGAAATTAACATTTCTTGGACCTCAAGTCAAGTTAAGCATGATTCCTAAGGAAGAACATCAAGAAAATATATGTTTTGCATGGTTTTCCATGAAAACCGAATTGAAGAGGGAGGGAGACAGTCATCTCACCTTATTTCCAGCCTTGATAAGTTACATAGTTATGTAGAGGAAGAAGAGAGGATCATTTTGGTGAAAAATTGGAATTTTGGTTTGAGTTTTAGTTTAGAAGAAATCAAGCTTTGAAGATTAAGTGTTCATGAAAGGTTCTCTCTTTTCTCTCTTGTTATTTTCGGCCAAAGGGAGTAAATGACCAGCCTTGGAGTGTCTTGGGGGTGTCGGGTGTGTTGTGATTGGTTGGCTTGGTGGTGGATTAAAATAATATTAAAATATCTCAGGTGTATAACTACTAAAGCTAGATGTATCGGAACACTTGCAAAAACATCTCTAAAAATTATTTTCTGAGCTACTAGCATAAATGACACTAGTAACATATTTATTGTGAGAATAAAACATGTATAATGAGGCCTTAGCATTGCTAAAGTCATCAGAGAGTGCTGGTGCTAAGCTGCACCAGTAAACTGTGAACCCGGTTAAACCGATTTTCTGTTTTTAACTAAAACTGACCAGGTAACCTTATAATATTATTCAAGAAGCTTCTAATACTAATATAATGATAATATTACCCTATTATCTCTCTTCTATCATGAATCGAGTCCTGTTCGACAAACTGAGACTATTTACGAAAACTAGAATCAAAAACTTCTAACCGATACGGTTCAAAAACTAGGTTCTTCGCAATTGCGTTGTTGGGCTTATCTCCACTAAGGTCCTGAGTTAAAGATAATATAATGACAATGAGGATTGAGATGCTTGATGATATAGCAGAAGTTCTCCCCTTAACGATCTTCGAGAGAAATTCGTACTTTCAGAAAAGATCTCGCATACTCGAAAATCGGGGTTGTTACAATTTATTCTAAGTGTGGGGAGGTCGCCGTCGTTGGAGAGATTTTTTGTATTGGGTGACCATTTTCAGACTCTTGTTTTGTTTGGCTTTATTTTACTTTACTTTTAGTATTTGCACATTTTACTTTATTGCACTTTTTGGGATTATTGTATATATATTGGCTATTTTGAATAATTCTATTTTAGTTGTTGCATTTGGCATCTTTTGTTTGTATATATATTTACGTTTCTAGTTTGATTTGTACTTTTAGTTGATGGTATATATGTGTGTGTGTGTGTGTGTGTGTGTAGTTATTTTTGCATATTAGTTGTGATTTTGAAAAATGTGGATTATTGAGCCCAGTTTTCCCTTTTTGCATATGAGAAATGGTTTGATTGGAAAAAGGGATTAAACTAATAAATTATTTCCTTTCTCAATCACAACATTGCATTTAGGATACATATAATAAGCTTAGTCAAAACAATAAAATTTTCCAAGAAACTTACCCATAGAGCACCATCCCAATTGAAAGAAAGATTTTTTTTAGAACTTGCTTGAATTATACATATATTGTGGATCGTGTTTTGAGCTAAGAACACAAGCGTGTAAGTTTTAAGCCTAATTGTGTGGTTACATCTTATAACCACTTATTTTCATTATTGTGTGCATTATTCTCTTTTTCTGATTGTAATCCTTGATATGTTTGATTCTATATGTCCATTATTTTGTGTATACATGTATTTATATGATTGAGGCCATCATTTTATTAGCTCACTTGTCCTAAATAGCCTACCTTTTATCTTCTATTGTAAGCCAGTTTTGAGCCTATGCTTACCTTATTTGTTCTTAATTTAGCGTATTACAAGCCTTAAAGTGAAAAACAATAAATGTCCTTTATTTGGATCTTTGATTAGTTTAGGCTAGTGAGTGTGTGTATCACTCAAGTGTGGGGAAACTTGGGACATTGGTTGAGGTAAGAGTGTATTTTGAGTTTTTCATTGAAAACATTGGGAATTGGGTACATACTCATGTATGAATTATGTTTAAACCATATGCATTGATACTTTTTTATATACTTTATTGAAAAAAGAAAAAAAAATATATATATATATATATACAAAATAAAGAATAATATATATATATAGAAAAAGAAAGAAAAAGAAAAGCAATAAAAAGGGGACAAAATGTCCCAAAGTGAAGTTCAATAAAAATCAATGCATATGTGTGGTGATTAAAAAAGAGAATGCATGAGTGTGTGAAAAAGTGAAGAATGGGTAGTTATGTTAGCTTTGAAATTGTATATGGTGTCATAGGTTAGGTGGGAAGCTTAAGTTAATCAAAGATTCAAATTTCAAGCTCACTTGACCATATGCATCCTACCTTGACCTTAGCCCCATTACAACCTATGGAAAAGACCTCATAATAATGTATGCATGCATGAACTAATTGTTGATTGTTAGATGAAAAACAAATATTGAAAAGCATGATTAGAGGAGAATTGAGTGAATCAATCCTATACACTTGAGTGATTAGAGCGGATACACATCCGGAGAGGGTTTGATTGTTCAATTGTGGGTCTGATTTCATTGCTATTACACTAATTGCATGAATTTAGGTAGTTGCATTTAGATAGAATATTTGCATTGAATAAATGTTAAAACCCCGTTTCTTGTCTTTCTTGATTTTAGCATGAAGACATGCTTGGTTTAAGTGTGGGGAGATTTGATAAACCCCAACTCAGTGGTTTATCTTATGTTGATTTTAGGGGGATTTTATCACCTTTTTCCCACATTTATTCACTAAAATAACATGGTTTTGTAAATTCTCCTTTATTTGTGCTTAAGTGTAAAAACATGCTTTTAGGCCTTTAATTTGCTAGTTTTAATTCACCTTTGATTCCACTAGATTCATTGATGTGTTTGCTAGTGAATTCAGGATGAAAAGGGCTAGGATTGAGTCAAAGGAGTGGAGAGAAAAGCATACAAAGTGAAGAAATCATGGAAAATTAAGGATTGGAGTGCATACATCGACGCACATGCGTCGATATGAAGTTGCATGGCGACGCGTACGTCGTGAAAGACGCGTACCCGTGGATGGTAAAATGTCAAGCAACGCGTATGCGTGACCCATGCGTACGCGTTTATGCTCGCACGTTATCTCTTTAAAGTGAAAACGTGGAGGAAATTTATGAGCTTCCCATGCCCAATTCCAATGGATTTCAGAGACTATTTCATGCAGAATTAAAGATTGGACAAAGGGGAGGAACAGTTAAGGTAGTTATGATGAGCCTTTGGTTACTTTTCTAGAGAGAGAAGTTTCATCTTCTCTCTAGAATTAGGTTAGGGTTCTTAGGTTAATTACTCTTAGATCTAGCTTTTAATCTTGCTTTGATTTAGTTTCCTTTCAATCTCTTATTGCTACATCTTTACTCTCTTAGTTCTTCTTGTTAATTTCTTCTATTTTGCTATTTTTATGTTTCTGAGAACCTAGTGATTTCAATTTCCTTTATTGCAATTTCACGTTTTATGTTCCTTTATTGTTGATTTGAGTTGTGTTAATTTTCTTGCAATTGGTGGTTGTTAGATTTTATATTTCTTGTCATTTTATTATGCTTTCATTTTATTCCTTCCAAATGTTTGATAAAATGCTTGGAAGGATGTTAGAGTAAATTTTTGTGTTCTTGGCTTGAGTTGAGTAATTGGAGACTCTTGAGTTATCAAACTCTTTTGTTGATTGATAATTGGAAGTTGCTAGTTGACTTAAATACCACTAAAGCTAGTCTTTCACTATGACTTGACTAGGACTCGTGGGCTCAAGTTGATTACATCCACTTGACTTTCCTCCATAGTTAGAGGTTAACTAAGTGGAGTGGTGCACGAAATTGTGATCTCTAACAACGGCGCTCAACTTGGTATGCGCGTTTATAATCTCAGCACTTTCTTCACAACTTCGCATCACTAACCAGCAAGTGTACTGGGTCGTCCAAGTAATAAACCTTACGTGAGTAAGGGTCGATCCCACGGAGATTGTTGGTATGGAGCAAGCTATGGTCATCCTGTAAATCTCAGTCAGGCAGATTCTAATGGTTATTATGGTTTTTGAAAATAAAGATAAATAAAGCATAAAATAAAGATAAAGATACTTATGTAATTCATTGGTGGGAATTTCAGATAAGCGTATGAAGGTGCTGTATGGCTCTTTGAACGTCTGCTTTCCGACTGTCTCCATCCAATCGTGCATATTCCTTTCCATGGCAAGATGTATGTTGGGGGATCACCGTTGTCAATGGCTACCATCCGTCCTCTCAGTGAAAATGGTCCATGTGCTCTGTCACAGCACAGCTAATCATCTGTCGGTTCTCGATCATGCTAGAATAGGATCCATTGATCCTTTTGCATCTGTCACTACGCCCAACACTCGCGAGTTTGAAGCTCGTCATAGTCATTCAATCCCTGAATCCTACTCAGAATACCACGGACAATGTTTAGACTTTCCGGATTCTCAAGAATGCTGCCAATGGATTCTAGCTTATACCAGGATGATTCTGGTTAAGGAACCCAAGAGATACTCATTCTAGCTTGTTTACTTGTAGAACAGAAGTGGTTGTCAGGCACCCATTCATAGGTGAGAATGATGATGAGCGTCACATAATCATCACATTCATCAGGTTCTTAGGCGCGAATGGATATCTTAGAATAGAAATAAACGAGAGTTGAATAGAAAACAGTAGTACTTTACATTAATTCTCGAGGTACAGCAGAGCTCCACACCTTAATCTATGGTGTGTAAAAACTCCACTGTTGAAAATACATAAGTGATAAAGGTGTTCATTGGTTCCAGCCCCAGAGAGGGAACCAGGATAAACAAGACGCTGGTCTAAGGAATAAACGTCCAAAGATGTAAATACAATAGTAAAAAGTTCTATTTATACTAAACTAGTTACTAGGGTTTACAGAAATAAGTCTAAGTGCAGAAATCCACTTCCGGGGCCCACTTTTATGTGTGCTTCGGCTGAGCTTGAGCTTTACACATGCAGAGGCTTCTCTTGGAGTTAAACGCCAAGTTGTAACGTGTTTTTGGCGTTTAACTCTGGTTTGTGACGTGTTTCTAGCGTTTTACTCTAGAATGCAGCATGGGGCTGGCATTGAACGCTAGTTTGCGTCATCTAAACTTGAATGAAGTATGAACTATTATATATTGCTGGAAAGCTCTGGATGTCTAATTTCCAACTCAATGGAGAGCGCGCCATTTGGAGTTCTGTAGCTCCAGAAAATCTATTTCGAGTGTCGAGAGGTCAGAATCCAACAGCATTAGCAATCCTTTTTCAGCCTTCTATCAGATTTTGGCTCAGGTCCCTCAATTTCTGCCAGAAAATACCTAAAATCACAGAAAAACACACAAACTCATAGTAAAGTCCAGAAATGTGAATTTTGCATAAAAACTAATAAAAACATCCCTAAAAGTAACTAGATCCTACTAAAAACTACCTAAAAACAATGCCAAAATCCGTATAAATTATCCGCTCATCATGGAGCAATGGACAATTCTTGTCACAATTGATGATGATAATGTGGATAGGACTTCTAGTTCTCATTCTTTACCAAGAGCCATCTTAGTTCTCAATTTATTTTCCTTGCTGTTTACATTTCTTGTTCCTTATCCAAAACCCCAAAATATACAACCCATAACCAATAACATGAACACTTCCCTGCAATTTCGTGAGAGACGACCCGAGGTTTAAATACTTCGGTTTATTTTTATAGGAGTTTGTACTTGTGACAAAAAAAATTTCGATTGAGGAATTGTTTGCTGGTTTAGAACTATACTTGCAACGAGATTTTATTTGTGAAATTCTTTACTGATAGACAATTTCACGCTCATTGGTGCACGAAATTGTGATCATCAACAATGGCGCCAAAGACTTGGTGCTCTCAAATATGAATCACACTTTGTCACAACTTCGCACAACTAATCAGCAAGTGCACTGAGTCATCCAAGTAATAAACCTTACGTGAGTAAGGGTCGATCCCACGGAGATTGTCGGCTTAAGCAATAAATGGTCACCTTGTAAATCTCAGTCAGGCGGATTCAAATGGTTATGGAGTTTTAATAAATAAAGATAGAGATACTTTTGTAATTCATTGGTGAGAATTTCAGATAAGCGTATGGAGATGCTTCGTCCCTCTTGAATCTCTGCTTTCCTACTGCATTCATCCAATCCTTCGTACTCCTTTTCATGGCAAGTTGTATGTTGGGTTTCACCGGCCTCAATGGCTACCTCCCGTACTCTCAGTGAAAATGGTCCGAATGCCCTATCACCACACGGCTAATCTTCTGTCGATTCTCGATCATGTTGGAATAGAATCCAGTGATCCTTTTGCGTCTGTCACTACGCCCAACACTCGCAAGTTTGAAGCTCGTCACAGTCATCCCTTTCCAGATCCTACTCGGAATACCACATACAAGGTTTAGACTTTCCGGATCTCAGGAATGGCCGTCAATAATTCTAGCTTATACCACAAAGACTCCGATCTTTCGGAATGGAGGCTAAGAGATATACGCTCGATCTAAGGTAGAACGGAAGTGGTTGTCAGGCACGCGTTCATGAGTGAGAATAATGATGACTGTCACGGATCATCACATTCATCAGGTTGAAGTGCAAGCGAATATCTTAGAATAGGAATAAGCATGAATTGAATAGAAGAACAATAGTACTTTGCATTAATACTCGAGGAACAGCAGAGCTCCACACCTTAATCTATGGTGTGTAGAAATGATCCAAAGATTCCAAGATTCCAATGATGAAAGTACAATAGTAAAAGGTCTTATTTATAATGAAACTAGCTACTAGGGTTTATATAAATAGGTAAATGATGCAAAAATCCACTTCTCGGCCCATTTGGTGTGTTCTTGGGCTGAACATTGAGCTTTACACATGTAGAGGTCTTCCTTGGAGTTAAACATCAGCTTTGGTGCCAGTTCGGGCGTTTAACTCCAACTTTTATGCCAGTTCTGCGTTTTAACGCCAGAAAAGGGCAGAGAGATGGCGTTTTGACGCCATTTTACGTCATCAAAACTGGCGCAAAGTATAAACTATTACGCCATTTTACGCCATTTTCCAATGCAATTGAGATCGCGCCATTCAGAGTTCGGTAGCTCCAGAAAATTTACCTCGAGTGCAGGGAGGTCAGAATCCAACAGCATCAGCAGTCCTTTGTCAGCCTCTAAATCAGATTTTTGCTCAGGTCCCTCAATTTCAGCCAGAAAATATATGAAATCACAGAAAAACACACAAACTCATAGTAAAGTCTAGAAATGTGATTTTTGCTTAAAAACTAATAAAAATATACTAAAAACTAACTAAATCATACTAAAAACTATATAAAAACAATGCCAAAAACGTATAAATTATCCGCTCATCACAATACCAAACTTAAATTGTTGCTTGTTCCCAAGCAACTAAAAACAAAATAGGATAAAAAGAAGAGAATATACAATGAATCCCACAATATCAATGAAACTTAGTCCTAATTAGATGAGCGGGGCTTGTAGCTTTTTGCTTCTGAACAGTTTTGGCATCTCATTTTTTCCTTTGAAATTCAGAATGTTTGACATCTATAGGAACTTAGAATTTCAGATAGTGTTATTGATTCTCCTAGTTCAGTACGTTGATTCTTGAACACAGCTACTTTATGAGTCTTGGCAGTGACCCTAACCACCTTGTTTTCCAGTATTACCACCAGATACATAAATGCCACAGACACAAAACTGGGTGAACCTTTTCAGATTGTGACTCAGCTTTACTAAAGTCCCCAGTTAGAGGTGTCCAGAGTTCTTAAGCACACTCTTTTGCTTATCACGACTTTAACCACTCAGTCTCAAGCTTTTCACTTGGACCTTCATGACACAAGCACATGGTTAGGGACAGCTTGATTTAGCCGCTTAGGCCTGAATTTTATTTCCTTGGGCCCTCCTATCCATTAATGCTCAAAGCCTTGGATCCTTTTTACCCTTGCCTTTTGGTTTTAAGGGCTATTGGCTTTTTCTGCTTGCTTTTTTCTTTTTTTTTCTCTCTCTTTTTTTTTCACCAAATTTTTTTTCAATTTTTCACTGCTTTTTCTTGCTTCAAGAATCAATTTCATGATTTTTCAGATTATCAGTAACATTTCTCTTTATTTATCATTCTTTCAAGAGCCAACAACTTTAACATTCATAAACAACAAGATAAAAAATATGCGTTGTTCAAGCATTCATTCAAAGAACAAAAAGTATTGCCACCACATCAAAATAATTAAACTAGTTTCAAGACAAAATTTGAAATCCAAGTACTTCTTGTTCTTTTATAATTAAGCACATTTTTCATTTAAGAGAGGTGAAGGATTCATGGAGATATTCATAGCTTTAAGACATAGACACTAGACTCTAATGATCATGTAGTGAATACACAAACATAAATAGAACATATAGCATAAAGCTGAAAACAGAAAAATAAATAGACAAGGAGATTAAGGAATGAGTCCACCTTAGTGAGGGTGGCGTCTTCCTCCTCTTGAAGATCCAATGGTGCTCTTGAGCTCCTCTATGTCTCTTCTTTGCCTTTGTTGCTCCTTGATGCCAGGGCATCTAGGCCAGTTTCACTGACCTTTTCTTTACTATTTTAGGGTAGTTTCATGCATTTTCCTAGTGAATAAGGCAAGTTTTGGGTGAAAATACACTTACACCTTCATTTAAGCAACTATTTTGAATTTTGCATGATTTCATGAGATTTTTGCCAGAATTGCATGAGAATTTGATGATGCATAATCTCATGACTTTGGCTTGAGCTTTGATGCACTTTAATTGCTTGATTTCAGGACAAATGAAGTATGCAAGAACCACGTTAGCATTCACGTTAACTTAGTTAACGTGACTACTAACGTGGGATGGCAAAGATCTTGCAAAGTTAATGAGAAAAGTGATCACCAATAATGCCTGCGAAGCCATTCATAGCTTACGTTAAGAGCCACATTAACTAAGCTAACGTGGTACTTAACGTAGAAGAAAAAGAGGACTCCATGTTAACGAGAAACATGAACTCCAATAACGTTTCTCCTCATTATTAGTGGTAAAAGTGAACACCACTAACGTTGGAAAACTAGGCAATGCCCCACATTAAGAGTCACGTTAACTTAGTTAACGTGAACTCTAACGTGGAAGAGGATCAACAACGCCAACGTTAGTGACACTCACTTTTGTCACTAATGTTGGATCATTAGCATTGCCTATGTTAACTCTCACATTAAGATTGTTAATGTGGGAGTTAACGTGGAGTTGAATTCAAAGAACCAACATTAGTGACACTCACTTTTGTCACTAACGTTGGGAGATGGCTTCATTACTACGTTAAGAGCCACATTAACTTAGTTAACGTGGGTTCTAACGTAGGGACTTAAGGCAATTGGAGCATTAGTGACAAAGGTGAGTGTCACTAACGCTCTCGAAGGTGATAGAGACCCACGTTAAGAGCTACGTTAGCCAAGCTAACGTGAGATCTAACGTAGGGGCAAGAGGCAAGCAACGTTAATGGGAAAAGTGATTCCCATTAACGTTTCCGAAAAGGGGCAAAAGCCAACGTTAATGGGAAAAGTGAGTCCCATTAACGTTGGCCAAGGATTGAGTAAGAAACGTTAGAAGTCACGTTAAGATTTCTAACGTTGGAATTAACGTGGGTATATAAAGGTGGAACGTTAGTGGAAAAAGTGAATGCCACTAATGTTCTCGCACTCAAAATATTACCCAACGTTAATCTCACTAAATGCCCAAGCCTAATTCTTATTTCTCTGCAAGCTGGGCCCACTAAAGATGAGAATTGCTTTAACTCAAGGTCCAGAGCCCACATCCAAGACTTGAAGAACTCACTAGAAGATCATGAGGAGTAGTATAAATAGGAGTAGTTTTGAACTAGAGAGAAGCTTAGCACTTTTGGGAACTACACTCTGTATATTTACTTTTCTGTACTTCTATCATGGATTCTTCTTTTCTGCCATTTTTGATTCCTAGAGCTATGAACAACTAAACCCCTTTCATTGGGTTAGGGAGCTCTGTTGTAATTTGATGGATAGATTATAGTTTTCATTCTTCTTCTTCTTTCTTTTCTCTTGATCTTACTAGAAAGCTTTCGATCTTAATTCAATTGGTTAGTTGTCTTGGAAAAGAAACTCTCCATAATTGGATCTCCTTTGAACTTTGGAAAAGGGATGAGGAAATCATGCTAGAAATGCTTTCTCATGTTGGACTAAATTGGGGTTTGGATGGATATTGTGACATTTAATCCTCCCAACACTTTGATTTGGAAATACATGTGGTATAATCAGTGACCACACTTTCATCTCTTCCCATGAGCAATTAAATCAAGAAATTGGGTAATTGTTCAAGCTTAGATAGATTGGATTGCCAAGGAATTGGGATCCAATCACTTAAGATTGCCAAGGAGATTAATGAATGCATTGATTGAGGAAGAGATGAGAATGAACTTGATCCAGAGAATGCAACATCTCCTGACTAATCAATCCTTGTGGGATTCGACCTCACTCTATTGTGAGTTTTACTTGACGACAATTCGGTATAGTTGCCGAAGGGAAATTTGTTGAGAGACAAGTTTTCATGCGTCACTCATCTCTCATAGCTCTTTGATCTTCTCTAATCTCATGGAGAATGATCGAGTGCTCTTGGTGTTCCACCCTTAATTGGTCCATGTTGTAACTCAAGCTTTCCAAAGAAGTGTTGAGTTGCTCCCAATAATTGTGTGGAGGAAATTGCATCCCTTGAGGTATCTCAGGGATTTCTTGATAAGGGACTTCCTCATGCTCTTGTTGAGTGCCATGAATGGGCTCTCTAGTTTGCTCCATCCTCTTCTTAGTGATGGGCTTGTCCTCTTCAATGAGGATGTCTCCCTCTATGACAATCTCAGCTGAATAGCAAAGGTGACATATAAGATGAGGAAAGGCTAATCTTGCCAAAGGTGAGGGCTTGTCATCCACCTTGTAGAGTTCTAGAGGTATGGTTTCATGAACTTCTATTTCCTCTCCAATCATGATACTATAGATCATGATGGCCCGATCCACAGTTACCTCATATCGGTTGCTAGTTCGAATGATAGATCGTTGGATGAACTCCAACCATCCTCTAGCCACAGGCTTAAGATCCTGTCTTCTCAATTGAACCGGGTTGCCTCTTGAGTCTCTTTTCCATTGAGCTCCTTCTACACATATGTCCATGAGGACTTGGTCCAACCTTTGATCAAAGTTGACCCTTCTAGTGTAGGGGTGTGCGTTTTCTTCCATCATTGGCATGTTGAACGCTAGCCTCACATTTTCCAGACTGAAATCTAAATATTTTCCTCGAACCATTGTAAGCCAATTCTTTGGATTTTGGTTCATACTTTGATCATGGTTCCTAGTGATCCATGCATTTGCATAGAACTTCTTGAACCATTAAGATTCTGACTTGTTGAATGGGGTTGGCAAGAACTTTCCAACCTCTTCTTCGGATGTCGGATCTCCGGATATTCGCCCTTTTTGAGCCTAAAAGAGACCTTAGGGATCACCTTCTTCTTGGCCACAACTTCATGGAAGTGGTCTCAATGGACCTTTGAGATGAATCTCTCCATCTCCCATGACGCAGAAGTGGAGGCAGTTGCCTTCCCTTTCCTTTTTCTATAGGTTTCTCTGGCCTTAGGTGCCATAAATGGTTATGGAAAAACAAAAAACAATGCTTTTACCACACCAAACTTAAAATATTTGCTCATCCCTGAGCAAAAGAAGAAAGATAGATGTGGAAGAAGAAGAAAATGGAAGAGATAGAGGGTGTATAGGGTTCGGCCAAGGGTATAAGAAGGTGGTTGTGATGTGTGAGAATGAAGGAGTGGTATTTATAAGGAAAAGAGAGGATAGTGGCCAAAAGGTTTGGGTGGGTTTGGGAGGGAAATGGTTTTGAATTTTGAAGGTGGGTGGGGGGTTTTTGGGGAAGAGTTAAGGAAGTGATTAGTGAAAGGTATTTGGGGAAGAGATATGGAGGTGATTGGTGAAGGGTATTTGGGGAAGATTGTTGTGGAAAGGTGTGAAGAGAAGAGAGAATGAGTTGAGGTTGGTGAGGATCCTGTGGGGTCCACAGATCTTGAGGTGTCAAGGAATTCTCATCCCTGCTCCAATTGGGCGTACAAAACTCCTTAGAGTGCAATCCTGGCGTTTAAACGCCAGTCTGCTGCCCTGTTTTGGCATTTAAACTCCAGCTTTCCTTCCTATTCTGGCGTCTAAATGCCAGTTTGTTGCCCTGTTCTGGCGTTTAACGCCATTCTGGTGCCCTATTATGGCATTTAAACGCCCAGAAAGGTGCCAGATTGGGCGTTTAAACGCCCATTTTGCTACCCTTACTGGTGTTTAAGCGCCAGTAAGTCCTTCCTCCAGGGTGTGCTATTTTTAATGCTATTTTTTATTTTTTTTCTTTATTCTTGTAATTGTCTTTGTGACTTCACATAATCATCAACCTAAAAGAAAATAAAATAATATAGATAAAATTAAAATAAAATTGGGTTGTCTCCCAATAAGCGCTTCTTTAATGTCAATAGCTTGACAGTGAGCTCTCATGGAGTCTCACAGATGATTAGAGTATGGTTTAGATCTCTCAACACCAAACTTAGAGTTTGGTTGTGGCCTCCCAACACCAAACTTAGAGTTTGAATGTGTGATCTCTGTTTGACTCTGTTTTGGGAGAAGCTCTTCATGTTTACTCTCCATGGTTACAGATGGAGAACCTTGAGTCTTTACTACAAGGCATTCTTCATTCACATGAAGGATCAACTCTCCTCTGTCAACATCAATCACAACTCTTGCTGTGGCTAGGAAGGGTCTTCCAAGGATGATGGATTCATCCTCATCCCTCCTAGTGTCTAGGATTATGAAATCAGCAGGGAAGTAAAGGCCTTCAACCTTCATTAGCACGTCCTCTACTAGTCCACAAGCCTTTTTCATAGATTTATCTGCCATCTCCAATGAGAATTGGGCGGCCTGTACCTCATAGATTCCCAGTTTCTCCATTACAGAGAGTGGCATCATGTTTATCCCTGACCCCAGGTCACACAGAGCTTTTTCAAAGGTCATGGTACCTATGGTACATGGTATTAAGAATTTACCAGGGTCCTATTTCTTTTGAGGTAAATTTTGCTAAACCAATATATTTAGTTCATTGGTTAGCAAGGGAGGCTCTTCCTCCCAATTCTCATTACCAAACAGCTTGGCATTCAGCTTCATGTTTGCTCCTAAATATTGGGCAACTTGCCCTTCAACAATGTCTTTATCCTCTTCAGAAGATGAATAGTCATCAGAGCTCATGAATGACAAAAGGAGGTCTAAGGGAATCTCTATGGTCTCTGTATGAGCCTCAGATTCTTTTGGTTCCTCATTAGGATTTTTCGTACTGACCATTGGACGTTCCCTGAGGTCTTCTTCATTGGGATTCACGTCCTCCTCCTCTTTTAAGGTTTCGGCCATGTTGATTATATCAATGACCTTGCACTCTCCTTTGGGATTCTCTTCTGTATTGCTTGGGAGAGTGCTAGGAGGAGTAAACTAAGAGTGGCCTTAGATAGATCAGAGACTATGTTTGCTAAGCTAGAAGGATTCTGCTCAGAATGCTCTGTCTGTTGCTAAGATGATGATGGGAAAGGTTTGCTATTGCTAAACCTGTTTCTTCCACCATTATTATTATTGAAGCCTTGCTTCTGTTGATCCTTCCATGAAAAATTTGGATGATTTTTCCATGAAGGATTATAGGTGTTGCCAAAGGCTTCACCTATGTAATTCACCTCTGCCATTGCAGGGTTCTCAGGATCATAAGCTTCTTCTTCAGAAGATGCTTCTTTAGTGCTGTTGGATGCATTTTGCAATCCATTCAGACTCTGAGAGATCATATTGACTTGTTGGGTCAATGTTTTGTTTTGAGACAGTATGGTATTTGATGAGCGGATATTTTATATGCTTTTTGGGGGTAATTTCATGTAGTTTTTAGTATGTTTTAGTTAGTTTTTAGTATATTTTTATTAGTTTTTAGGCAAAATTCATATTTCTGGACTTTACTATAAGTTTGTGTAATTTTCTATGATTTCAGGTATTTTCTGGCGAAAATTGAGGGAGCTGAGCAAAAATCTGATTCAGGTTGAAAAAGGATTATTGATGCTGTTGGATTCTGACCTCCCTGCACTTGGAATTGATTTTTTGGAGCTACGGGAGTTTAATTGGCGCGCTCTCAATTGGCTTAAAAAATAGACATCCAGGGCTTTCCAGCAATATATAATAGTCCATACTTTTCTCGAAGATAAATGACATAAACTGGCGTTTAACGCCAGTTCCATGTTCCATTCTGGCGTTAAACGCCATAAACAGGTTGCAGCATGGAGTTAAACTCCCAAAACAGGTTACAACCTGACGTTTAACTCCAGAAATAGCCCAAGCACGTTAAAAGCTCAAGTCTCAGCCCCAGCACACACCAAGTGGGCCCCAGAAGTGGATTTCTGCACTATCTATCTTAATTTACTCATTTTCTGTAAACCAAGATTACTAGTTTAGTATTTGAACAACTTTTAGAGATTTATTTTTGTACCTCATAACATTTTTAGATCTGAACTTTGTATTTTTTGACGGCATGAGTCTCTAAACTCCATTGTTGGGGGTGAGGATCTCTGCTGTGTCTCGATGAATTAATGCAATTATTTCTATTTTTCATTCAAACACGCTTGTTTCTATCTAAGATATTCATTCGCACTTCAATATGATGAATGTGATGATCCGTGACACTCATCACCATTCTCAACCTATAAATGCGTGCCTGATAGCCACCTCCATTCTACATTAGATTGAATGAGTATCTCTTGGATTCCTTAATCAGAATCTTCGTGGTATAAGCTAGAATCCATTGGCAGCATTCTTGAGAATCCGGAAAGTCTAAACCTTGTCTGTGGTATTCCGAGTAGGATTCAGGGATTGAATGACTGTGACGAGCTTCAAACTCACAAGGGTTGGGCGTAGTGATAGACGCAAAAGGATCAATGGATCCTATTCTAGCATGAGTGAGAACCGATAGATGATTAGCCGTGCAATGACAGCGCACCTGGACCATTTTCATTGAGAGGATGGATGGTAGCCATTGACAACGGTGATCCACCAACACACAGCTTGCCATAGGAGGAACCTTGCGTGCATGAAGAAGAAGACAGGAGGAAACCAGAGATTCAGAAGACAAAGCATCTCCAAAACTCCAACATATTCTCCATTACTGCATAACAAGTATTATTTAATCTATGCTTTTTATTTACTACCAATCAAAACTGAGAATTACTATTATCCTAACTAAGAGTTACAAGATAACCATAGATTTCTTCAAGCCAACAATCTCCGTGGGATTCGACCTTTACTCACGTAAGGTATTACTTGGACGACCCAGTGCACTTGTTGGTTACTGGTACGAATTGTGAAAAGCGTGATTTACAATTTCATGCACCAAGTTTTTGGCGCCGTTGTCGGGGATTGTTTGAGTTTGAACAATTGACGGTGAATCTTGTTGCTTAGATTAGGAAAATATTTTCTTTTGGGTCAGAGTCTTTTATTTTCTTTTCAAAAATTTTTCGAAAAAAAATATATATTATTTTTCTTTATTAATTTTTAGTTTTTCTGTGAGTTTAGTGTCATGTTTTAAGTTTGGTGTCAATTGCATGCTTTTCTTTGTCTTTCAATTTTCGAATTGCATGTTCCTTGTTCTTCCTTGATCTTCAAATTGTTCTTGTCAATTTTTCTTGTTTGATCTTTGGTTTATCTTGTTTTGTGTCTTTTCTTGTTTTTCTTGTGCATTTTCAAATTTTTAGTTTTCAAAAAAAAAATAGTTATTAAATACATTATTAAAACACGTTAAATTTATAGCTTAGTTGGCTAGAGCGTAGGCTTGTGTTCTTGGGAATTGGGTATCTTCCTTTTAAAACTTTTTCAAAAATAATTTTTCTTTGATTAAATCCTGTGCCAAACTTTATGTTTGGTGTTCTCTTGTTAATTTCTCTGTAGTTTTAAAAAATTTTATTTTGGTTTTCTAAAAATTTTAAGTTTGGTGTTCTTGTTGTTATTGTGAGTCTTCAAAGTGTTCTTGAGTCTTCCTTGTGTTTTGATTTTAAAATTTTTAAGTTTGGTGTTCCTTGGTATTTTCCCTCCTAAATTCTCGAAAGCAAGGATTATATCTAAAAATTTTAAGCCCTGTGTCTTTTGTGTGTTTTTCTCTTTCATCATAAAATTCAAAAATAAAAAAATATCTCTTTTAACTATTTTTAAGCAATTATTTCGAGAATTTTCATAAAAATTCAGATTTTAATTTCAAAATTTTTCAAATCATATCCTTTTAAGATTTTAAAATCATATCTTTTTCAAAAATATCCTAACCACTTTCTCTCTCCTCACTTTTTCGAAAATCTTCATAAAATATTTTCAAAAATTTTTTTATTTTTTTAATTTTAGTTTTTATTTTATTTTATTTTATTATTTCAAAAATTTTTTTAATATAATAAAATAAATAAAATAAGTCCACGTCATCTCCCTTTCTCCATCATGGATCTAAGTGGAAATGAACAGTCCAGAAGGACTTTGAGGTCATGTATGGGAGTAGTATCTGTATACCCTCCATCGGAGTCAGTAGTTTTGAGTTGAATTCTCAGCTCATTATCATGGTGCAGCAAAGTTGCCAGTATTTCGGTCTTCCACAGGAAGAACCTATAGAGTTTCTGGCACAGTTTTTACCAATTGCTGACACAGTACATGATAAGGAAGTAGATCAGAATATCTACAGATTATTACTGTTTCCATTTGCTGTAAAAGACCAAGCTAAGAGGTAGTTAAATAACCAACCTAAGGCTAGCATAAGGACATGGAAACAGCTATCCAAAAAATTCCTGAATCAATATTTTCCCCCAAAACGGATGACACATCTATGGCTGAACATCCAAGGCTTTAAACAAGGAGATAATGAATCTCTTTATGATGCTTGGGTGAGATACAGAGAGATGCTAAGAAAATACCCCTCTGAAATATTTTCAGAGTGGGTGCAGTTATACATCTTCTACCATGGGCTTACAGAAAAAGCTCAAATGTCTTTGGACCACTCAGCTGGTGGATCTATACACATGAGAAAGACAAGTGAAGAAGCTCAAGAGCTCATTGATACAGTTGCCAGAAATCAGCATATGTACCTAAGTAGTGAACCTTCCATAAAAGAAGAGGCTAAAACAGTAACTGTTAAACTCAGTCCTGCAGAAAAAGTTACTGTATTCAATCAGCAATTAGATTTTCTAACAAAATAGCTAGCCGAATTCAAGGAGATACTACAAGACACAAGAATGGCTAATATGAATATGGAAGTACAGCTGAAGCAAACAGAACAGCAGTTATCAAAATAGATAACAGAAGAGTGCCAAGCAGTTCAATTAAGAAGTGGAAAGACATTAAATACCTCACTTCAAGGTAGCAGGAAGCCAAGATATCAACAAACTGCTACCCATAATCCCTCTAAGGACAGTAAGAGCCCAGAGAGGAATAATTCTAGCGTTCAAACGCCAGAAAAGGGTGAAGAGCTGGCGCTAAACGCCCAACCCATGCTCAGTTCTGGCGTTCAAACGCTAGAAACAAGTAAGGAGTTGGCGTTGAACACCCAAATGAAGCTTAGTTCTGGCATTCAGATGCCAGAAACAAGTAAGGAGTTGGCATCTAATGCCACTCCAGTTTCCAACCCTGGAATTCAAACGCTAGTAATGGATCAGACACATACAAGTGCTGAAAGCAACCCCTCTAAAAAGGCTTCTCCAACTACATCTGTAGGAAATAAACCTGCAGCAACTAAGGTTGAGGAATACAAGGCCAAAATGCCTTATCCTCAGAAACTTTGCCAAGCGAAACAGGATAAGCAATTTGCCCGCTTTGCAGACTACCTCATGACTCTTGAAATAAAGATTCCGTTTACAGAGGCACTTGAGCAAATACCCTCTTATGCTAAGTTCATGAAAGAGATCTTAAGTCACAAGATGGATTGGAGAGAAACTAAAAAAGTTTACCTTACTGAAGAATGCAGTGCAGTCATTCTGAAAAGTTTACCAGAGAAGCTTAAAGATCCCTGAAGCTTCATGATACCATGTACATTAGAGGGTACTTGTACCAAGACAGCTCTATGTGATCTTGGGGCAAGTATCAACCTAGTACCTGCATCCACTATCAGAAAGCTTGGCTTGGCAGAAGAAGTCAAACCAACCAGGATCTGTCTTCAACTTGCTGATGGCTACATTAAATACCCATTAGGCATGATTGAGGATGTGATTGTCACAGTTGGGCCATTTGCATTCCCCACTGATTTTGTAGTATTGGAGATGGAGGAGCACAAGAGTGCAACTCTCATCCTAGGAAGACCTTTCCTAGCAACTGGACGAACCCTCATTGATGTCGAAAAAGGGGAAGTGACCCTGAGAGTCAATGTGGATGAATTCAGGCTGAATGCTGTTGAAGCAATGAAGCATCCAGACACATCAAATGACTGCATGAGCGTTGATGTTATTGACTCCCTGGTAGAGGAGATCAATATGGTTGAGAGTCTCGAGTCAGAGCTAGAGAATATCTTTAAAGATGTTCAGCCTGATCTAGAGGAATCAGAGAAAATAATAGAACCTCTGAAAACCCATCAGGAAGAGGAGAAACCTCCTAAACCCAAGCTCAAACCATTACCACCATCCCTGAAATATGCATTTCTGGGAGAAGGTGACACTTTTCCTGTAATCATAAGCTCCACTTTAAAACCACAGGAAGAGAAGGCACTAATTCAAGTGTTGAGGACACACAAGACAGCTCTTGGGTGGTCCATCAGTGATCTTAAGGGCATTAGCCCAGCAGATGCATGCACAAGATCCTATTAGAGGATGACACTAAGCCAGTGGTTCAACCACAGAGGCGGCTAAATCCAGCCATGAAGGAGGTGGTACAAAAGGAGGTCACTAAATTGCTAGAGGCTGGGATTATTTATCTTATTTCTGATAGCCCCTGGGTGAGCCCTGTCCAAGTCGTCCCTAAGAAGGGTGGCATGACAGTGGTTCATAATGAAAAAAATGAACTGGTTCTTACAAGAACAGTTACAGGGTGGCGTATGTGTATTGATTACAGAAGGCTTAATACAGCCACCAGAAAGGATCATTTTCCTTTACCATTCATAGACCAGATGCTAGAAAGACTAGCAGGTCATGATTACTACTGCTTTCTGGATGGATATTCAGGATATAATCAAATTACAGTAGATCCCCAGGATCAAGAGAAAACAGCATTCACATGTTCATTTGGAGTGTTTGCTTACAGAAGGATGCCATTTGGTCTGTGCAATGCACCTGCAACCTTTCAAATGTGCATGCTCTCTATTTTCTCTGATATGGTGGAAAAATTTCTAGAAGTCTTTATGGATGACTTCTTAGTATTTGGAGACTCATTCAGCTCCTGTCATGACCATCTGGCACTTGTTCTAAAAAGGTGCCAAGAGACTAACCTAGTTTTAAACTGGAAAAAATGTCATTTTATGATGACTGAAGAAATTGTCCTTGGGCACAAAATTTTGAACAAAGAAATAGAGATGGATCAAGATAAGGTGGAGGTAATTGAAAAATTACCACCACCTGCCATTGTTAAGGCAATCAGAAGCTTTTCTGGGGCATGCAGGATTCTATAGGAGGTTTATAAAAGATTTTTCAGAAATTGCAAAACCCCTTAGTAATCTGCTAGCTACTGACACGTCATTTATCTTTGACAAGGAGTCTCTGCAGGCGTTTGAGACTCTGAAAGCTAAGCTGGTCACAGCACCAGTCATCTCTGCACCAGACTGGACATTACCATTTGAATTAATGTGTGATACCAGTGATCATGCCATTGGTGCAATGTTGGGACAGAGGCATGACAAGCTTTTGCACATCATTTATTATGCCAGCCGTGTTCTAAATGATGCGCAGAAGAACTACACAACCACAGAAAAGGAATTGGTTGCAGTGGTTTATGCCATTAACAAGTTCAGATCCTATTTAGTAGGATCAAAAGTGATTGTGTACACTGACCATGCTGCTCTTAAGTATCTACTCACAAAGCAGGATTCAAAACCCCAACTCATAAGATGGGTGTTGCTTCTGCAAGAGTTTGATATAGAAATAAGAGACAGAAAAGGGACAGAGAATCCAGTAGCGGATCACCTATCCCGAATAGAACCAGTAGAAGGGGTGTCCCTCCCTCTTACTGAGATCTCTAAAACTTTTCTGGATGAGAAATTTTTTGCCATCCAGGAAGTACCATGGTTTATAGATATTGCAAACTACAAGGCTCTGAGATTCATACCCAAAGAGTATAGTAGGCCACAATCAAAGAAATTGATCTCGGATGCAAAGTACTATCTGTGGGATGAACCATATCTCTTAAAGAGATGTGCAGACGGAATAATCCGTAGATGTGTGCCTAAAAAAGAAGCACAGAAGATCCTCTGGCATTGCCATGGATCACAGTATGGAGGACATTTTGGAAGTGAGTGAACAACCACGAGAGTCCTCCAATGTGGCTTCTACTGGCCTACTCTCTATAAAGACTCCCGAGAGTTTGTACTTAATTGTGATAGTTGCCAAAGATCTGGCAATCTGCCTCATGGTTATGCCATGCCTCAACAAGGGATCTTGGAGATTGAGTTGTTTGATGTATGGGGTATTGACTTCATGGGGCCTTTCCCACCATCATACTCAAACACCTATATTCTGGTGGCAGTGGATTATATATCTAAATGGGTAGAGGCTATTGCAACACCCACTAATGATACTAAGACAGTGATTAAATTTCTCTAGAAATATATCTTCAGCGGATTTGGTGTCCCTAGAGTACTAATCAGTGATGGGGGCGCTCATTTCTGCAATAAACAGCTTTACTCTACTATGGTTAGATATGGAGTCAGCCACAGGGTGGCAACTCCATATCATCCACAGACAAATGGGCAAGCTGAAGTCTCTAATAGAGAACTTAAAAGAATCCTGGAACGGACTGTGATTAACCGTAGAAGGGATTGGGCAAGAAGCTTGGATGATGCTCTGTGCGCATATAGAACAGCATTCAAGACTCCTATAAGGACCTCTCCATACCAGCTTGTGTATAGAAAAGCCTGTCAATTGCCAGTGGAACTGAAACACAAGGCTTACTGGGCAACCAGATTCCTAAACCTTGATGCCAAGTTAACTAGAGAAAAACGATTGCTCCAGTTAAATGAGCTAGAGGAATTCAGACTAAATGCTTTCAAAAATGCAAAAATTTACAAAGAGAAAGCAAAACGATGGCATGATAAGAAGCTGTCATCCAGAATCTTTGAGCCTGGGCAGAAAGTTCTGCTGTTTAACTCTAGGCTCAGATTATTCCCCAGAAAGTTGAAATCCCGGTGGAGAGGACCATATGTGATTACAGGTGTGTCACCATATGGATATATAGAGCTTCAGGATAATGACTCTAACAAAATATTCATTGTTAATGGGCAGAGAGTCAAACATTATCTTGAAAGCAATTTCGAGCAAGAATGCTCAAAACTGAGACTTGATTAAAACTCAGTAATAGTCCAGCTAAAGACAATAAAGAAGCGTTTGCTGGGAGGCAACCCAGCCATTAACAAAGCTTATTTGTTAATTAAATGATCATTTTATAGGTTGATATTAATTATCTTCAAGGTAAAATAGCAATTGCATGAGTTCACAGAGTTAGAGAAGGATTTAGTGGATAAAACAGCAAAAAGAAGCTCACTGGCACGAAAACGCCAGTAAAAGCTGGTTTGGGCGTTAAACGCCCAAAAGAAGAATCTACTGGGCGTTTAACGCCAGTAGAGATAGCCATCTAGGCGTTAAACGCCAGAAAGAAGCAGCTTCTGGGCGTTTAATGCCAGATTTACAGCATCCTGAGCATTCAGAAAAATGCCAAGTGATAAAGGAGTTTTTGGCATTTAACGCCAGCTAGATGCAACAGCTGGGCGTTAAACGCCCAGACCAAGCACCAACTGGGCGTTAAACGCCCAAAACATGCAGCAGTTGGGCGTTTAATCCCAACTTGATTTTTTTTCAAATTTTCATGTTTTCATCCATAATTTCTTGCATAAACATATTACAAATCCTAATTTTTCAAATCCTTTTTTCAAAGATATCAAATGTATCTTAATTCTAAACATAATTTTTTTTTAAAATCCTCTTCAACTTCTTTTCAAATCTTTTTTCAAAACAAATCTATCTCTTTTTCCGCTCAAGTCTTTTCAACTCATCAATATCTTTTTCAAATCCTCACAATATCTTTTTCAAAACAAATCTATCTTTTTCAAAATATATTTCATATTATTCATATCTTTTAAATTTTAAAAGTGCATCTTTTTTCTATCATACTTATCTTTTACAAATCAAATCTTCTATCATATCTTCCAAATTTTCAAAAACCCACCCCTTCCCTTTAAATCCACGTTCAGCCTCACTCCTCTCCTCCATATTTCAAACTTGGCTCTCCCTCTATCCCTCTCATTTCCTTTCTTTTTCTTAAGGATAAGCAAACCTCTAAGTTTGGTGTGTTTATCTGTGATCATTAAACCAATACCTACTAAGATCATGGCTCATAAGGGAAAACAAACCACTCCAAGATGCAAGAAAGAGAATATTCCAAAACCACTTTGGAATCAAGGGAAGTTGTTAACCAAAGAACATTCATACCATTACTACAAAATAATAGGTCTAAGTTCAGTGATCCCGGAAATTACATTCGATCTGAAAGAAGACGAATATCCAGAGATCCAAGAGCAAATTCGAAACAGGAGCTGGAAAATCCTAGCTAATCTTGAAACAAAGGTGGAAAGAAACATGGTTCAGGAATTCTACTCTAATCTATGGCAAACAGCCAGGCAGAGAATAGCTGGAACCGCCTTCTATGACTATCGAACTCTGGTCAGAGGGAAGATTGTTCACCTCCACCCTGACAAAATCAGAGAGATCTTCAAGCTGCCTCAACTGAAAGATGACCCAGACTCCTTTAATAGGAGAATGATGAGAACAAATAAGGACTTGAACAAAATTCTAGAGGACATATGCCTCCCTAGAACCAAGTGGACAACCAACACAAAGGGTGTCCCAAACCAACTCAAGAGAGGAGATCTCAAACCCGTCGCCAGAGGCTGGCTGGACTTCATTGGGCATTCTATACTGCCCACTAGCAACCGCTCTGAAGTCACTATCAAAAGAGCAGCAATGATCCATTGCATTATGTTGGGAAAAGAAGTGGAAGTTCATCAGCTAATCTCTTATGAACTTTACACAATTGCAAACAAGAACTCCAAAGATGCCAAATTGGCTTATCCAAGCTAATCTCTATGCTATGTAAAGATGCTGGGGTAACGATAGGAGTAAATGAGTATATCTCAGTTGAGCAACCAATCACCAAAAAGTCAATGGAAGGACAACAAGTGCAGGACGACCCCATCAAGAGGAAAGCACAGGAGTTCCTCCCAGAAATCCCTCAAATTGAATATTGGGAGCGTCTTGAAGCATCTGTTACCAAGTTGCAAGAAGCTATGGACCAACTAAAGGAAGAACAGAAAAATCAAAATAGCATGCTTTGCAAACTGCTTAGGGAACAAGAAGAGCAATGGCATGAACTGAAGCAACTGAAACGTCAGAAGCTATCTCTTGAAGGGCCAAGCACCCCACAGACTAAAGGAGCAACCACCTTCCAAAGTAAAGGTTGTTGAGTCCTAATCTTTGCCTTAACTCTGTGATAATTGTTCTTATTATGAATTTACCTTAGAAGTTATATATGAATAGTAGTAATTAGTATCTTTATATTGATTTTATATCCAATTAAGATATAATTTATTTTTCTCATCATCATCAAACATAAATAAAATAGCAGATTTTTTTAGAATAAGGAGGCAACATTTTTTCGAGTTTTTAACAAGGAAAATTATAATTATTTATATGTGGTGGCAATACTTTTTTGTCTTCTGAATGAATGCCTGAACAGTGCATATTTTTTATATTAAATTTTATGAATGTTAAAATTGTTGGCTCTTGAAAGAATGATGAACAAGAGAAAATGTTATTGATGATCTGAAAAATCATGAAATTGATTCTTAAAGCAAGAAAAAGCAGTGAAAAAAAAAAAGAGAAGAGAAGGAGTAGTAGAAAAAGCCAATAACCCTTTAAACCAAAAGGCAAGGGCAAAAAAGGATCCAAGGCTTTTAGTATCAATGGAGAGGAGGGCCTAAAGGAATAAAATCCCGGCCTAAGCGGCTAAATCAAGCTGTCCCTAACCATGTGCTTGTGTCATGAATGTCCATGTAAAAAGCTTGAGACTAAGTGGTTAAAGTCGTGATCCAAAGCAAAAGAGTGTGCTTAAGAACTCTGGACACCTCTAATTGGATACTTTAACAAAGCTAAGTCATAATCTAAAAAGGTTCACTCAGTTATGTGTCTGTGGAATTTATGTAACCATTGGTAATACTAGAAAACAAAGTGCTTAGGGCCACGGCCAAGACTCATAAAGTAGCTGTGTTCAAGAATCAACATACTAAACTAGGAGAATCAATAATACTATCTGAATTCTGAGTTCCTATGGATGCCAATCATTATGAATTTCAAAGGATAAAGTGAGATGCCAAAACTGTTCAGAAGTGAAAAGCTACTAGTCCCGCTCATCTAAGTAGAATCTGAGCTTCACTTAAAACTCTGAGATATTATTGCTTCTTGATTTATTTTTATCCTATTTTATTTATCTAGTTTCTTGGGGACAAGCAATAGTTTAAGTTCGGTGTTGTGATGAGCGTATATGTTATACGCTTTTTGGGGGTAATTTCATGTAGTTTTTAGTATGTTTTAGTTAGTTTTTAGTATATTTTTATTAGTTTTTAGGAAAAATTCATATTTATGGACTTTACTATGAGTTTGTATGTTTTTCTGTGATTTCAGGCATTTTCTGGCTGAAATTGAGGGAGCTGAGCAAAAATCTGATTTAGGCTGAAAAAGGACTGCTGATGCTATTGGATTCTGACCTCCCTGCAATCGGAATGGATGTTTTGCAGCTACAAGAGTCCAATTGGCGCGCTCTGAATTGGGATGGAAAGTAGACACCTAGGGCTTTCCAACAATATATAATAGTCCATACTTTGCTCGAAGATAAACGACGTAAATTGGCGTTTAACGCCAGTTTCATGTTCAATTCTGGCGTTAATCGCCAGAAACAGGTTGCAGCATGGAGTTAAACGCCCAAAACAGGTTACAACCTGATGTTTAACTCCATAAACAGCCCAAGCACGTGAAAAGCTCAAGTCTCAGCCCCAACACACACCAAGTGGGCCCTAGAAGTGGATTTCCACACAATCTATCTTAGTTTACTCATTTTCTATAAACCTAGGTTACTAGTTTAGTATTTAAACAAATTTTAGAGATTTATTTTTGTACCGCATGACATTTTTAGATCTGAACTTTGTATTTTTTGATGGCATGAGTCTCTAAACTCCATTGTTGAGGGTGAGGAGCTCTGCTGTGTCTCGATGAATTAATTCAATTATTTCTGTTTTTCATTCAAACACGCTTGTTTCTATCTAAAATATTCATTCGCACTTCAATATGATGAATGTGATGATCCGTGACACTCATCACTATTCTCAACCTATGAACGCGTGCCTGACAACCACCTCCATTCTACATTAGATTGAATGAGTATCTCTTGGATTCCTTAATCAGAATCTTCGTGGTATAAGCTAGAATCCATTGGCAGCATTCTTGAGAATCCGGAAAGTCTAAACCTTGTCTATGGTATTATGAGTAGGATTCAGGGATTGAATGACTGTGACGAGCTTCAAACTCACAAGGATTGGCGTAGTGACAGACCCAAAAGGATCAATGGATCCTATTCCAGGATGAGTGAGAACCGACAGATGATTAGCCGTGCAGTGACAACGCACCTGGACCATTTTCACTGAGAGGACGGATGGTAGCCATTGACAACGGTCATCCACCAACACACAGCTTGCCATAGGAGGAACCTTGCGTGCGTGAAGAAAAAGACAGGAGGAAAGCAGAGATTCAGAAGACAAAGTATCTCCAAAACTCAAATATATTCTCTATTACTACATAACAAGTATTATTTAATCCATGCTTTTTATTTACTACCAATCAAAACTGAGAATTATTATTATCCTGATGATGAGCGGATAATTTATACGTTTTTTGGCATTGTTTTTAGTATGTTTTTAGTATGTTTTAGTTAGTTTTTATTATATTTTTATTAGTTTTTAGTTAAAATTCACTTTTCTGGACTTTACTATGAGTTTGTGTATTTTTCTGTGATTTCAGGTATTTTCTGGCTGAAATTGAGGGAGCTGAGCAAAAATCTGATTCAGAGGCTGAAAAGGACCGCAGATGCTGTTGGATTCTGACCTCCCTGCACTCGAAGTAGATTTTCTGGAGCTACAAAAGCCCAATTGGCGCTCTCTCAACTGCTTTGGAAAGTAGACATCCTGGACTTTCCAACAATATATAATAGTTTATACTTTGCCCGAGATTTGATGGCCCAAACCGGCGTTCCAAATCAGCTCAAAACTGCCCGACGTTAAACGCCGGAACTGGCACAAGAATGGGAGTTAAACGCCCAAACTGGCACAAAAGCTGGCGTTTAACTCCAAGAGAAGTCTCTACACGAAAATTCTTCAATTCTCAGCCCAAGCACACACCAAGTGGGTCCGGAAGTGGATTTTTATGTCATTTACTCATCCTTGTAAACCCTAGGCTACAAGTTCTCTACAAATATGACCTTTTACTATTGTATTCTTATCTTGGTAGCTATCTTTAGTCTTATGCTATCTTAGATCATGGGGGCTGGCCTCACGGCCAGGCCTAGACCTTGTTCTTATGTATTTTCAACGGTGGAGTTTCTACACACCATAGATTAAGGTGTGGAGCTCTGTTGTACCTCGCGTATTAATGCAATTACTATTGTTCTTCTATTCAATTCAGCTTATTCTTGTTCTAAGATATTCATTTGTACCCAAGAACATGATGAATGTGATGATTATGTGACACTCATCATCATTCTCACTTATGAACGAGTGCCTGACAACCACTTCTGTTCTGCAAGCAAACAAGGCTTGAATGTTTATCTCTTGGATCCCTTGATCGGAATCTTCGTGGTATAAGCTAGAATTGATGGCGGCATTCAAGATAATCCGGAAGGTCTAAACCTTGTCTGTGGTATTCTGAGTAGGATTCAATGATTGAATGACTGTGACGAGCTTCAAACTCCTGAAGGCTGGGCGTTAGTGACAGACGCAAAAGAATCACTGGATTCTATTCCAACCTGATTGAGAACCGACAGAAGATTAGCCGTGCCGTGACAGGGTGCGTAGAACATTTTCACTGAGAGGATGGGAGGTAGCCACTGACAACGGTGAAACCCTACATACAGCTTGCCATGGAAAGGAGTAAGAAGGATTGGATGAAGACAGTAAGAAAGCAGAGAGACGGAAGGGATAAAGCATCTCCATTCGCTTATCTGAAATTCTCACCAATGAATTACATAAGTATCTCAATCTTTATGCTTTATTCATATATCATCCATAACCATTTGAATCTGCCTGACTAAGATTTACAAGGTGACCATAGCTTGCTACATACCAACAATCTCCGTGGGATCGACCTTTACTCGCGTAAGGTTTATTACTTGGACGACCCAGTGCACTTGCTGGTTAGTTGTGCGAAGTTATGATAAAGAGTTGAGGTTACAATTGTGCGTACCATGTTGATGGCGCCATTGATGATCACAATTTCGTGCACCAAGTTTTTGGCGCCGTTGCCGGGGATTGTTCGAGTTTGGACAACTGACGGTTCATCTTGTTGCTTAGATTAAGTATTTTTCTTCAGAGTTCTTTAGAATGAATTCTAGTGTTTCAAGGTGATGTTCTTATCATCACCAAAGCTGATTGATTTTCATCAATTTAGCTCTTGAATGCACTTGGCTAGCCATGTCTAATTCCTTTAGACTGAAGCTTTAGACTAACATTGCATGATTCCTGGAATTCTTATTAAAAATTTGGAATCTCTTTATTTTCTTTTTCCACATAATTTTCGAAAAAACCAACAAAATTACAAAATCATAAAAAAAAAAACCAAAAATATTTTATGTTTCTTATTGAGACACTAGTCTCATTTTAAGTTTGTTGTCAATTGCATGTTTCTGTTCTTCTTGCATTTATCATGTGTCTTCGGTGATCTTCAAGTTGTTCTTGATGATTTACTTGCTCTGATCTTTAAATTCTCTTGTCTTGAGTGTTTTATTGTTTCTCATATGCATTCTCAACTTGTTAGTGCCAATAGTATACAAAGTTATAAGTTTGGTGTCTTGCATGCATTGTTTATTTGATTTCAGTTGCATTTTGATTATTCCTCATTATTAAAAATCCAAAAAAATTTTAATTTGTGTCTTTTCAAGTCAATAATACAGAGAATTGAAGATTCAGAACATACTGCAGAGGAATTACACAGAAAAAGCTGGGCGTTCAAAATGCCAAGTGAGGAATTACACAGAAAAAGCTGGGCGTTCAAAACGCCCAGTGAAGAAGGAAAACTGGCGTTTAAACGCCAGTCAGAATACCTGGCTGGGCATTTAACGCCCAAAAGGGTAGCATTTTGGGCGTTAAATGCCAGAATGAATACCATTCTGGGTGTTTAACGCCAGGATGGGACAAGGGGGAAGATTTTGTTTTTAATGCAAATTTTTTTTCAAGTTTTCAAAATTTTTCAAAATCAAATCTTTTTCAAATCATATCTTTTCAATCACATGTTTTCAAAATCAATTTCTTTCTATTTTCAAAAATACTTGCTAACAATTAATTATTTGATTCAACATTTCAAGTATGTTGCCTTTTCTGTTGAGAAAGGTTTAATGTTTGAGTCATGTCTTTTCTTGTTAGCCAAGTCATTAATTTTCAAAATCAAATCTTTTTAAATTCTTTTTTCAAATCAGTTTCAAAATAGATTTCAATCATATCTTTTCAAAACTTAATTTCAAAATCTTTTTCTAACTTCTTATCTTTTCAAAATTTATTTTCAAATCTTTTTCAATTAACCACTTGACTTTTTGTTTGATTTTAAAAAGTTTACTAATTCTTATCTTTTTCAGAACCATCTATTGATTTCTTTTTCACTCTTAGTTTTCGAAAATCAATTAGTATTTTTTCAAAATGTTTTTAAAATCTCTTACTTAATTTTCAAAAATTTCTTCCCCTCTTCTCACATCCTTCTATTTATGGACCAACACTCTTCCTTAATGCACAATTCAAACTCCATCTTTCTTGATAAGTTCGAATTCTTCTACCTCTTCCTTCTATTTTTCTTTTCCTCTGACACATCAAGGAATCTCTATACTGTGCCATAGAGGATTCCATATTTTCTTGTTCTCTTATCTTTCATATGAGCAGGAGCAAAGATAAAAGCATTCTTGTTGAGGCTGACCCTGAACCTGAAAGGACCTTGAAGCGAAAGCTAAGAGAAGCTAAAGCACAATTCTCTGTAGAGGACCTAACAGAAATCCTCAAAGAAGAAGACATGGCAGCCGAAAACAACAACAATGCCAACAATGCAAGGAAGGTGCTGGGTGACTTTACTGCACCTACTCCCGATTTCTATGGGAGAAGCATCTCTATCCCTGCCATTGGAGCAAACAACTTTGAGCTTAAGCCTCAATTAGTTTCTCTAATGCAACAGAATTGCAAGTTTCATGGACTTCCATTGGAAGATCCTCATCACTTTCTAGCTGAGTTCTTGCAAATCCGTGACACTGTCAAAACCAATGGGGTTGACCCTGAGGTCTACAGACTTATGCTATTCCCTTTTGATGTAAGAGATAGAGCTAGGATATGGTTGGACTCACAACCTAAAGAAAGCCCGAACTCTTGGGAAAAGCTAGTCAATGCCTTCTTGGCAAAGTTCTTTCCACCTCAAAAATTGAGTAAGCTTAGAGTGGAAGTCCAAACCTTCAGACAGAAGGAAGGTGAATCCCTCTATGAAGTTTGGGAAAGATACAAACAATTGATTAGAAAGTGTCCTTCTGACATGCTTTCTGAATGGAGCATCATAGGTATCTTCTATGATGGTCTGTCTGAACTGTCCAAGATGTCATTGGATAGTTCTACTGGAGGCTCTCTTCATCTGAAGAAGACGCCTGCAGAAGCTCAAGAACTGATTGAAATGGTTGCAAATAACCAATTTATGTACACTTCTGAAAGGAATCCTGTGAACAATGGGACGAATTAGAAGAAAGGAGTTCTTGAGACTGACACTCTGAATGCCATATTGGC
>NC_029776.3:70653644-70654328 GCF_000817695.3 Arachis duranensis | reverse complement strand
ATGGTCTCTGATCTAATCAAAACCACTCAAAGTTTCATGACTAAAACAAGGTCCTCCATTAGAAACTTGGAGGCACAAGTGGGTCAGCTGAGTAAGAAAATTACTGAACTCCCTCTTAGCACTCTTCCGAGCAATACAGAAGAGAATCCAAAAGGAGAGTGCAAGGCCATTAACATGACCTACATGTCCGAATTTGGAGAGGAGGAAGAGGCAGTGAGCGCCACAGAGGAAGGCCTCAATGGACGTTCACTGGCCTCCAATGAGTTCCCTAATGAGGAACCATGGGAATCTGAGGCTCACACTGAGACCATAGAGATTTCATTGAATTTACTTCTGCCATTCATGAGCTCTGATGAGTATTCTTCCTCTGAAGAGGATGAAGATGTCACTGAAGAGCAAGTTGCCAAGTACCTTGGAGCAACCATGAAGCTAAATGACAAGTTATTTGATAATGAGACTTGGGAGGATGAACCCCCTTTGCTCACCAAAGAGCTGGATAACTTGACTAGGCAGAGATTACCTCAAAAGAGACAGGACCCTGGGAAGTTCTTAATACCTTGTACAGTAGGCACCATGACCTTCAAGAAGGCTCTGTGTGACCTAGGGTCAAGCATAAATCTCATGCCCCTCTCTGTAATGGAGAAGCTAGGGATCTTTGAGGTGCAAGCTGCAAAAATCTCACTG
>NC_029776.3:70649283-70653414 GCF_000817695.3 Arachis duranensis | reverse complement strand
ATTCAAGTGAATGAAGAATCCCTTGTGTTTAAGGCTCAAGGATATCCCTCTGTAACCATAGAGAGGAAGCATGAAGAGCTTCTCTCAAAACAGAGCCAAACAGAGCCCCCACAGTCAAACTCTAAGTTTGGTGTTGGAAAGCCACAACAAACTTTTAAGTTTGGTGTTGAACCTCCACATTCAAACTCTAAGTTTGGTGTTGGGAGGTTCCAACATTGCTCTGAGCATATGTGAGGCTCCATGAGAGTCCACTATCAAGCTACTGACATTAAAGAAGCACTTGTTGGGAGGCAACCCAATGTTATATTTATCTATTTTTCCTTTGTTATTTTATGTTTTCTGTAGGTTGATGATCATGGGAAGTCACAAAATCAATTGAAAAAGCAAAAAAGAATGAAAAATAGAAAGAAAAACAGCACACCTTGGACGAAGACCTTGCTGGCGTTTAAACGCCAGTAAGGGCAGCAAATGGGCATTTAACGCCCAGTCTGGCACCATTCTAGGCGTTTAACGCCAGAAAGAGGCACCAGACTGGCGTTAAACGCCAGGAAGGGGCAAGAAGTTGGCGTTAAACGCCAGAATGGGCACCAGCCCGGCGTTTAACGCCTGAATTGGCATAAAGAGCATTTTTGCTCGCCACTTTGTTGCAGGGATGAATTTTCCTTGACACCTCAGGATCTGTGGACCCCACAGGATCCCCACCTACCCCACCACTCTCTCTCTTCTTCACCCATTCACCATTCACCTCAATACCTCTTCCCCAAAAACCCCTCATCTATCAAATCCCACTATTCTCTTCACCACTCACATTCATCCTTCATAAAATCCCACCTACCTCACCATTCAAATTCAAAACACTTTCCCTCCCAAACCCACCCATACATGACCGAACCAGACACCCCCTCTCGACTCCTATATAAACCCATCTTCACTCCTTCATTTTCACACAACCTAAACACTACTTCTTCCCCTTAGACGAACCACAAAGCCTCCTCCATCTCCTTCATTTCTTCTTCTACTACTCTCTTCTTTCTTCTTTTGCCCGAGGACGAGCAAACCTTTTAAGTTTGGTGTGGTAAAAGCATTGCTTTTTGTTTTTCCATAACCATTTATGGCATCCAAAGCCGGAGAAACCTCTAGAAAGAGGAAAGGGAAGGCAAAAGCTTCCACCTCCGAGTCATGGGAGATGGAGAGATTCATCTCAAGGGTGCATCAAGACCACTTCTATGAAGTTGTGGCCATGAAGAAGGTGATCCCCGAGGTCCCTTTCAAACTCAAAAAGAGTGAATATCCAGAGATCCGACATGAGATCCGAAGAAGAGGTTGGGAAGTTCTTACCAACCCCATTCAACAAGTCGGAATCTTAATGGTTCAAGAGTTCTATGCCAATGCATGGATCACCAAGAACCATAATCAAAGTGTGAACCCGGACCCAAAGAAATGGCTTACAATGGTTCGGGGGAAATACTTAGATTTTAGTCTGGAAAATGTAAGGTTGGCATTCAACTTACCCATGATGCAAGGAGATGAACACCCTTACACTAGAAGGGTCAACTTTGATCAAAGGTTGGACCAAGTCCTCATAGACATCTGTGAAGAGGGCGCTCAATGGAAGAGAGATTCAAGAGGGAAGTCGGTTCAACTGAGAAGGCATGACCTCAAGCCCGTGGCTAGAGGATGGTTGGAGTTTATCCAACGCTCAATCATTCCAACTAGCAACCGGTCCGAAGTTACTATAGACCGGGCCATCATGATTCATAGCATCATGATTGGAGAGGAAGTAGAAGTTCATGAGGTTATAGCCCAAGAACTTTATAAGGTGGCGGACAAGTCCTCTACCTTGGCAAGGTTAGCCTTTCCTCATCTCATTTATCACCTCTGTTATTCAATTGGAGTTGACATAGAGGGAGACATCCCCATTGATGAGGACAAGCCCATCACTAAGAAAAGGATGGAGCAAACAAGAGACCCCTCTCATCATGAAATCCCTGAGATGCCTCAAGGGATGCACTTTCCTCCACAAAACTATTGGGAGCAAATCAATACCTCCCTAGGAGAATTGAGTTTCAACATGGGACAACTAAGGGTGGAGCACCAAGAACATTCCATCCTCCTCCATGAAATTAGAGAAGATCAAAGAATCATGAGAGACGAGCAACAAAGGCAAGGAAGAGACATTGAGGAGCTCAAGCACTCCATAAGATCTTCAAGAGGTAGAACAAGCCGCCATCACTAAGGTGGACCCGTTCTTTAATCTCCTTGTTCTTTATTTTTCTGTTTTTCGAAAAATCATGCTTATGTCTATTCATGTTTGTGTCTTATGATCATTAGTATCTTACTGTCTACGCCTTAAAGTTATGAATGTCCTATGAATCCATCACCTTTCTTGAATGAAAAATGTTCTTAATTGAAAAAGAGAAGAATTGCATGAATTTTAAATTTTATAACAGATTAATTATTTTGATATGGTGCACCCAAGAACATGATGAATGTGATGATTATGTGACACTCATCACATTCTCACTTATGAACGAGTGCCTGACAACCACTTCTATTCTACAAGCAAACAAGGCTTGAATGTTTTTCTCTTGGATCCCTTGATCGGAATCTTCGTGGTATAAGCTAGAATTGATGGCGGCATTCAAGAGAATCTGGAAGGTCTAAACCTTGTCTGTGGTATTCTGAGTAGGATTCAATGATTGAATGACTGTGACGAGCTTCAAACTTCTGAAGGCTGGGCGTTAGTGACAGACGCAAAAGAATCACTGGATTCTATTCCAACCTGATTGAGAACCGACAGATGATTATCCGTGCCGGGACAGGGTGCGTAGAACATTTTCACTGAGAGGATGGGAGGTAGCCACTGACAACGGTGAAACCCTACATATAGCTTGCCATGGAAAGGAGTAAGAAGGATTGGATGAAGACAGTAGGAAAACAGAGAGACGGAAGGGACAAAGCATCTCCATTCGCCTATCTGAAATTCTCACCAATGAATTACATAAGTATCTCTATCTTTATGCTTTATTCATATATCATCCATAACAATTTGAATCTGCCTGACTAAGATTTACAAGGTAACCAAAGCTTGCTTCATACCAACAATCTCCGTGGGATCGACCCTTACTCGTGTAAGGTTTATTACTTGGACGACCCAGTGCACTTGCTGGTTAGTTGTGTGAAGTTGTGATAAAGAGTTGAGATTACAATTGTGCGTACCATGTTGATGGCGCCATTGATGATCACAATTTCGTGCACCACCTGACTAAGAGTTACAAGATAATCATAGATTGCTTAAAGCCAACAATCTCCGTGGGATTCGACCTTTACTCACGTAAGGTATTACTTGGACGACCCAGTGCACTTGCTGGATAGTGGTACAAATTGTGAAAAGTGTGATTTATAATTTCGTGCACCAGTATTCAGAGCATCAATTTCAAGAAGTCCTCTATTTTGAGGCGTCCCATTATTCACAGGATTTCTCTCAGAGGTATACATGAACTGGTTATTTGCAACTATCTCAATGAGTTCTTGAGCTTCTACAGGCATTTTCTTTAGGTGAATGGATCCACCTGCAGAGTGGTCCAGTGACATCTTGGAGAAATCAGATAGACCATCATAGAATATATCTAAGGTGGTCCATTCTGGAAGCATGTCAGAAGGACACTTTTTGGTCAGCTGCTTGTATCTTTCCCATGCTTCATAGAGGGATTCACCATCTTTTTGTCTGAAGGTCTGAACATACACTCTAAGCTTGCTCAGTTATTGAGACGGAAAGAACTTGGCCAAGAAGGCTGTGACTAGCTTATCCCAAGAGTCCAGGCTATCTCTGGGTTGTGAGTCCAACCATGTTCTAGCTCTGTCTCTTACAGCATAAGGAAAAAGCATAAGCTTGTAGACCTCAGGATCAACTCAATTGGTCTTAACAGTATCATAGATCTGCAAGAACTCAGTTAAAAACTGATAAGGGTCTTCTGATGGAAGTCCATAAAACTTGCAGTTCTGTTGCAGTAGAGAAACTAATTGAGGCTTTAGCTCAAAATTGTTTGCTCCTATGGCAGGGATTGAGATGCTTCTTCCATAGAAGTTGGAAGTTGGTGTAGTAAAATCACCAAGCATCTTCCTTGCATT
>NC_029776.3:70624208-70646280 GCF_000817695.3 Arachis duranensis | reverse complement strand
TATCTGAAATTCCCACCATTAATTTACATAAGTATTTCTATCCTATTTTAATTATCTTTATTTTCTGTTTATTATTTATTAATATTCAAAAATCCATAATCAATTATTATCTGCCTGACTGAGATTTACAAGATGACGATAGCTTGCTTCACACCAACAGTCTCTGTGGGATCGACCCTTACTCACGTAAGGTTTATTACTTGGACGACCCAGTACACTTGCTGGTTAGTTGAACGAAGTTGTGTCCACACATAGCAAAGAGCCATTATAATTATTCCATACAACAACAAAGAATACAACATTGATGATCACAATTTCGTCCACCAAGTTTTTGGCGCCGTTGCCGGGGATTGTTCGAGTTTGGACAACTAACGGTTCATCTTGTTGCTCAGATTAGGTAATTTTCTTTTTAAAAAGTTTTAAAAAATCTTTCAAAAATTTTTTTTCTTTATTTTTGTTTTTCTAAAGAGTATTTTTGAAAAATTTATTACGAAAATACAAAAAAATCATAAAATCATAAAAATCAAAAATATTTTTTATTTCTTGTTTGAGTCTTGAGTCAATTTTTAAGTTTGGTGTCAATTGCATGTTTTAAAAATTATTATGCATTTTTCGAAAAATTCATGCATTCATAGTGTTCTTCATGATCTTCAAGTTGTTCTTGGTAAATCTTCTTGTTTGATCTTGATGTTTTCTTGTTTTGTGTCTTTTATTGTTTTTCATATGCATTTTTGCATTCATAGTATCTGTTCATACCCTGGGTCAAGCTGTCCGACCCAGGATGTTTAGCGACAAGCCTACCGAAGGAACACATCCCAATCTAAAGGCAGCCAAAGCCCAGAAAGATAAAGGCGGTTCCCTTGAAGATAAGATGACCTCACTTAAAGATAAGATAAAGATAAGATAAGATAACTAACTTATTTTATCCACAAGAGGCCACATCTCACCATTATAAATACACTGGAGCACCCAGGTATAACTCATACTCTGATTCTACTAAAAACCTGTTTAATATCCATGCTAACTTAAGCATCGGAGTCTCCTGCAGGTACCCCCCACCCTACGGGGACGAAGGATAAGCACCATCACCAGGTCTAACAAGTCGGACACACTAGCTCCAACCGCTACACACCTGCCGGACACGTCGGCTCCGACCAGCACAGAAGATCTCGTCCGAGATCGACCTACAGTTTCAGGTAACCCTCAGAACATTGGCGCCATTGCCGGGGAACCTGGAAGTCATCCCACCACCATGGTGGACAACCATGACAACGACCACGATTCAGATCTAGAGGATAGAACGCCGCATAAAAACGCGGACGCCACCCCCAAAAGCACACCCCAAAACAGGGGAGATATGTAACCTGCAAACACAGAAATCATGGAAGCACTACAAGCTCAACAAAACCACCTCCAACAACTCGAAAAAGAAGACGAGCATCAACGGAAAGCCAAGAAGGACCTCCGAAGGGAAACTAGGCGACGCCGAGAGTTAAAAGATAAGCTCTTAAAACTCGAAGCTGATCTCAAAACCGAGACGGCTCGATCCAGTCACGAAGATAGCCCCCACAAAGATCAAGACCCATTCACCAAAGAGATCATGAAAGCTAAAGGTCCCAAAGGACTTCAAAGCTCCCAACATGACTCCGTATGACGGCACATCAGATCCAAGCTATCATCTTAGCAATTTCAGAAGCAGGATATATCTCACGGAGGCCTCAGATGCAATCCGTTATTCTCCATCCAGAAGGACAAAGACAAACACGCATCAAGCCTATTAGGGATCAAGCAAGGAGATCGAGAGAGCCTTCGCAACTACATGGAAAGATTCAACAAAACATGTCTGGACATACAAAGTCTGCCAACAGAAGCAACTATCAGGGGTCTCATCAATGGTCTACGAGAAGGACCTTTTAGCCACTCAATATCCAAGAAGCACCCAAACATCTCGGAACGAGGTACAAGAACGGGCAGAGAAGTACATCAACATGGAGGAAAACTCTCAACTAGGAGAGATCTCAAAAACCGAACATTCCTATTCCTCTCGGGATAAGGATAAAGAGTCCAAGAAAAAAGAAGATCAACATGGAGAGAAGCCTAGAAAATACCACAATTACACCCCCTTCGGGTGTCTGTTGTGGATATCTACTGAGAAATATGCAACATTGAGAAGATCCCATCAACTCGCCCAATCAAAAACAAAAGAGGTCGGACAAGTCAAAGCTCAACCTCACACCAAAAAGGTCGGACAAGTTGAAGGTCCACCTCACACCGAAGAGGTCGGGCGGGTTAAGGTCCACCTCACACCACAGAGGTCGGACACGAATTTAAGGTCCACCTCACACCAAAGATATCGGGCGAGTTTAGGGTCCACATTACACCAAAGAGGTCGGACGAGTTGAAAGTCCACCTCACACCAAAGAGGTCGGACATGAGTTTAGGGTCCACCTCACACCAAAGATATCAGACGAGTTGAAAGTCCACCTCACACCAAAGAGGTCGAACGAGTTAAACATCTACCTCACACCAAAGACGTCGAACGAGTTGAACGTCCACCTCACACCAAAGAGGTCGGACGAGTTGAAAAGGACAACGGAGTACGAACAAGCCTTCCGAGATTTCAAAATTCTTAGGGCAATCACCCATTCTTTCCAGACCACGGGAAAGTGAAGAACTCATTACACCTCGCAATGGGAAGTCAGGCAATAGCCTCAGCACTAGTCAGAGAAGATGAAAGTGGGCAACAACCCGTCTACTTCATCAGCAAAGCTCTACAAGGGACCGAACTAAACCATCAACAGATAGAAAAAGTTTGCCTACACCCTAATACTCACCTCTCGATGACTCCACCCATACTTTCAAGCTCACACTATCAGAGTTCGGACCAACCAGCCCATAAAAGACATCCTACAGAAAACAAACTTACCTGGAAGAATCCTACAGAGGACAGCTCGGATAATTCGGGGGACCCTGGACAAAACCAGAAAACATCTTGGACAATTCGGGGGACCCTGGACAAAAACAGAAAATAGCTCGGACAATTCGGGGAATATGAAGTCTGACACATACCTCGGGAGTAGAGTGCCCGAGCTGATGTACTTTCATAACCCGGCAGCACCAACAGCTCGGACAATTCGGGGAATATGAAGTCCGACACATACCTCGGGAGCAGAATGCCCAAGCTGATGCATTTTCAAAACTAGCCAACCAAGGGGCAATAACAAAAGCTTCATCCAGGCTACATTACAAGACCACAACAAGTCGATCTCAAAGGCGGTATAAGGAATGTACTCAGGGTCAGCCACAGTAACACGTATTAAAAAACTATGGAATCCAGCCAATTAGACATGTCGTCCGGGATCTTAGTATACATCTCAAAGACATAGGTCAACTATGGGGTTACTACCAAACAACTCGGGCAACAACTCGAACAATAACAGCAAAATAACAGGTGTCAGATACAACAGTAAAAGGGAAACCCCAGGACTCACACGAAGGTCCAGGGGCACCCTTTGGAGGCAACAAACAGTGCAAAAACCCAAATACAAAGTCAAAGCTTTACATCAAAAAGCATGCCAACTTCCACATTGCCTCACCAGAGGAGCTCATAAGTGTAACATCACCTTGGCCGTTCGCAAAGAGGGGACTCGACCTCCTCAGACTATTTCCCCAAGGATTGGGACAAGTCAAGTTCCTCATTGTAGGGGTGTTCATGAAATGGATTGAGGCAGAGCCCCTAGCTAGTGCCACTGCTCAAAGAAGTCAGAAATTCTTGTATAGAAACATTATTACAAGCACCAATTCACATCCGTAGAACACCCACAAGCCAATGGACAAGCAGAAGCTGCCAACAAAGTCATACTAGCTAGGTTAAAACGAAGAGCTTGTGCTGAAGAGCTCCCACAAGTCCTATGGGCATATCGGACAACTCCACACTTCACCACGGGGGAATCACCCTTCCGATTGATTTACAGAATGGAGGCAATGATCCTAGTAGAGATCAAAGAAGGATCCCCTAGAATGATCTTCTACAATGAAGAGGTCAACTCCCAAATCCAAAGGAAAGAACTCGACCTACTTCCAAGAGTCCGAGAGAGAGCTCCGATCAAGGAAGAGGCGTTAAAACATCGAATGGCCTTAAGATACAATCAGAAGGTAGTACAGCAAAGCTTTGCTAACAACAACCTCATCCTAATCCGAAATGATATCGGAACAACTCGACCTGGAGAAGGAAAGCTAGCAGCCAACTGGAAAGGACCATACCAAGTTGTTTAGAAGAACTGGGAAAGATTGCTACAGACTGTCCGAACTCGAAGGGCAAGAGCTACCAAGGTCATGGCATGCCTGCAATCTAAAAAGGGCACCAGGCCGAGATCCAAAAAGATTGCCCAACCTAGAAAGGTAAGTACTAACATGTACACACTCTTATCTTTATATTATTGTTTAAAAGATTGCAGATTCCCTAAAAAGTTTCCTACCAAGACGCCCGACTACGGTAGGTCGGCAAGGTGAAACACCAAAATCACCACCCGATTACGACAAAGTTGGCAAGATGAAAACCAAACTCATCATCCGATTACAAAGCGACAAGTCGGCAAGGTGAAAACAAACTTCACCGCCCAACCACGAAGAAACATAGAGGAGCTCAAAGAAGAAAGGAAGAAACATAGAGGAGCTCAAAGAGCACCATTGGTCCTTCAAGAAGGCGCCACCCTCACTAAGGTGGACTCATTCCTTGTTCTTATTTTCTCTACTTTTCGATTTTTATGTTATATGTTTATCTATGTTTTGTGTCTCTACTTCATGATCATTAGTAGTTAGTAACTATGTCTTAAAGCTATGAATAATTCCATTAATCCTTCACCTCTCTTAAATGAAAAATGTTTCTAATTCAAAAGAACAAGAAGTACATGAATTTCAAATTTATCCCTTGAATTTAGTTTAATTATATTGATGTGGTGTCAATACTTTTTGTTCTCTGAATGAATGCTTGAACAGTGCATATTTTTGATCTTGTTGTTTATGAATGTTAAAATTATTGGCTTTTGAAAGAATGATGAATAAGAGAAATGTTATTGATGATCTGAAAAATCATAAAATTGATTCTTGAAGCAAGAAAAAGCAGTGAAAAAGCAAAAGGCTTGCGAAAAAAAATTTGCAAAAAAAATAGAAAGAAAAAGAAAAAGCAAGCAGAAAAAGCCAATAGCCCTTAAAACCAAAAGGCAAGGGTAAAAAGGATCCAAGGCTTTGAGCATCAATGGATAGGAGGGCCCAAGGAAATAAATCCAGGCCTAAGCGGCTAAATCAAGCTGTCCCTAACCATGTGCTTGTGTCATGAAGGTCCAAGTGAAAAGCTTGAGAGTGAGTGGTTAAAGTCGTGATCCAAAGCAAAAAGAGTGTGCTTAAGAGCTCTGGACACCTCTAACTGAGGACTCTAGTAAAGCTGAGTCACAATCTGAAAAGGTTCACCCAGTTATGTGTCTATGGCATTTATGTATCCGGTGGAAATACTGGAAAACAAAGTGCTTAGGGCCACGGCCAAGACTCATAAGTAGCTGTGTTCAAGACTCAACATACTTAACTAGGAGAATCAATTAACACTATTTGAACTCTGAGTTCCAAGAGAAGCCAATCATTCTAAACTTTAAAGGATGAAGTGAGATGCCAAAACTGTTCAGAAGCAAAATGCTACAAGTCCCGCTCATCTAATTAGAATTAATATTCATTGATATTTTGGAATTTATAGCATATTCTCTTCTTTTTATCCTATTTTGTTTTCAGTTGTTGGGGACAAGCAACACTTTAAGTTTGGTGTTGTGATGATCGGATAATTTATACGCTTTTTGGCTTTATTTTTAGGTAGTTTTTAGTATGATCTAACTACTTTTAGGGATGTTTTCATTAGTTTTTATGCTAAATTCACATTTCTGGACTTTACTATGAGATTGTGTGTTTTTCTGTGATTTCAGGTTTTTTCTGGCTGAAATTGAGGGACCTGAGCAAAACTCTGATAAGAAGGCTGACAAAGGACTGCTAATGCTGTTGGAATCTGACCTCCCTGCACTCGAAATGGCGCGCTCTCAACGGCGTTAGAAAGTAGACATCCAGAGCTTTCCAGCAATATATAATAGTCCATAATTTATTCGAGATTTGACGACGTAAATTGGCGCTCAACGCCAGTTCCATGCTGCATTCTGGAGTCAAACGCCAGAAACACGTCACGAACCAGAGTTGAACGCCAAAAACACGTTACAACATGGCGTTCAACTCCAATAAAAGCCTCTGCACGTGTAATATTCAAGCTCAGTCCAAGCACACACCAAGTGGGCCCCAGAAGTGGATTTCTGCATCAATTACTTACTTCTGTAAACCCTAAGTAGCTAGTTTATTATAAATAGGATATTTTACTATTGTATTTTCATCCTGGATTGTATTTCTGATCCTGTGATCACGTTTTGGGGGGGACTGGCCATTCGGCCATGCCTGAACCTTCATCACTTATGTATTTTCAATGGTGGAGTTTCTACACACCATAGATTAAGGGTGTGGAGCTCTACTGTACCTCGAGTTTTAATGCAAGTACTTATATTTTTTATTCAATTCGACTTGTTCTTATTCTAACATATTCGTTGCACTTCAACATGATGAATGTGATGATCCGTGACACTCATCATCATTCTCACCTATGAACGCGTGACTGACAACCACTTCCATTCTACCTTAGACCGGGCGCATATCTCTTGGATTCCTTAATCAGAATCTTCGTGGTATAAGCTAGAATTGATGGCAGCATTCATGGGAATCTGGAAAGTCTAACCTTGTCTGTCGTATTTCGAGTAGGATTCCAGAATTGAATGACTGTGAAGAGCTTAAAACTCGCGATTGCTGGGCGTGATGACAAATGCAAAAGAATCAAGGGATTCTATTCTAATATGATCGAGAACCGATAGATGATTAGCCGTGTTGTGACAGAGCATTTGGACCATTTTCACTAAGAGGATGGGATGTAGCCATTGACAATGGTGATGCCCTACATACAGCTTGCCATAGAAAAGAGTGACAATGATTGGATAAAAGCAGTAGGAAAGCAAAGATTCAAAAGGAACACAGCATCTCCATGCACCTATCTGAAATTCCCACTATTGAATTATATGAATAACTATTTACTATTTTTTTCCTTCGCGTATACTATAATTTCTTAATACAGTTGAATCCGCCTGAATGGGATTTACAAGATGACCATAGCTGCTTCATACCAACAATCTCTGTGGGATCGACCCTTACTCACGTAAGGTATTACTTGGACGACCCAGTACACTTGCTGGTTAGTTGTGCGGAGTTGTGACAAAGTGTGATTCATGTTTGAGAGCACCAAGTCTTTGGAGCCATTGTTGATGATCACAATTTCGTCCACCAGCGTGCCACTTGAGTAATGAGGCATGGCATGCCAGCACCTAAGGAGGCCAAATAAAGCTGGGCGTGCCACTTGGTTTTGAAGGTGTGGCACGCCAGCTTAATTATCTCACTTTGGCATGCCACTTGAACATCTAGGCGTGGCATGCCAACATCTGGGACCATGGCAAATGAAGGGCGTGACACGCTAGTCTCATGGTGTGACACGCTGGTAGTGCTTACAAAAGAAGGAATTAAAGGGCCCGTGAACTCTGGCGTGCCACTTGGGAGATGAAGCGTGGCACGGCAGGAAGAAGAAGAAGCAAATGAAATGTGCGACATGCCAGTCTCATGGCGTGGCACGCTTGTAGTATTTTCCAAAGAGGAAGAAGAGGAGCCAATGAACTCAGGCGTGCCAGTTGGATGATGAGGCGTGGCACGCCGGCAAAGGGGTGAAGCTTTAAGAAGGGAGTGACACGCCAGACCCTGGGCATGCCATGATGGTACAAATCTCCAGAAGCATAGAGATAAGGGAAGTGACATTGGGCGTGCCACTTTGGTTCAAAGGCGTGGAACACCAGGTTGCTTTGACCTTTAAAATGCCTTGGGCGTGCCACTTTGGTTCGAAGGCGTGGCACGCCAGGCTACTTTGCCCTTTAAAATGTCTTGGGCGTGCCACTTAGGCTCAAAGGCGTGGCCCGCCAGGGGTGAAACAGAGGACCGCGTGCCACTTGAATGGAGAGGCGTGGCACGCCAAATCAAAAACAGAAGAAGCGTGAAATGCCAGAGAAGCGTCAGTCACACGCCAGCTGGAAGATCACGTTTGTTGAGTTTCTTTTCCCTCCAAATTGTAATTTTCTTTTCACTTTTGTAATTTTCTTTTATTTTCTAGATCTAGGAGTAGTATAAATACCCTTGGAAGTATTGGAAAAGGGGTTAGCAAGTCACAGAGTTTAGTTTTCACACTTCATCTCTTCCATCTTTTGTACTCTGAGCTATAGCTAAATTCCCTCTCATTAAGAGAAAGAGCTCTATTGTACTTGATGGATTAATGATAGTGAATTTCTTCTTCTCTTCATCTTTTCTTTGATTTACTAGAAGGAATTTCGTTCTTCATGCTTAGTATTCAATTAACTTGGAAAAGAGATTGAATGCAAAATGGGTTTCATGGGAACCTTGGAAAAGGAAACATGAAACCATGCTAGAAATCCATTCTCATACTTGAGTAGAATCTGGGTTTTGGTGTTTGGATATGGTGACATACAATCCTCCCTCTACCTGGACCTATGATGATGTGTGATATAATCAGGGACCAAGCATATCTTTCTTCATGAGCAATTAGACCAAGGAATTGGCTATTGATCAAGATCTGAGAGATTGAGTCACCAACGGATTGGGGCTCAATAAATCATGATTGCCAAGAGGTCAATGAGTTGCATGATTGAAGAGGATATGAGCTGGAGTTAATCCAAAGAGACAATATCTCCTGATCTCAATGAATTCCCCCATTCTTATCTCTCCCATTCTTTTATAGCTTTATTTACATTCTACAAAATCCCATTCCCCTTTACATTCTTGTTATTTCCATTTCTACATTTTATTGCTTTCTTTTATTTCTTTTGCCATTTTTGTTTCTGCCATTTATAATTCTGCACACACAACTTATTCTTTTGAGCTTGACTAATTCACCAATTGATTAAAATTGCTCAAATCTACCAATCTCTCTGGATACGATCCCAACTGTGGGTTAATACTTGACGATAATTTTGGTGCGTTTGCCAAGAGCAGATTCATCAATATTATTGGGGAAGGGTAGTGAATTCCGGCCCATTAAATACCAAATTGGTACCTGAAAAATTTTGACACTGACAAAATTGGTACCTGATCTTTATTATTGACAAAATGATCCCTGAAAGATTTTAAAATTTGATAAAAGTGGCCAACTGTTAATTGAGTTACCTGGAGAAAAGGCTTAGGAATGACGTGTTAGTTAACAATTATCATAATTATAAAAGTTTCCCACTTTTAATTTTTATAATTTTTAAAATACTCCAATTTTAATTTTCTTAAAATCTTAATCCCCTTTTTTCTCTTCTTCTTCTCTAGGGTTCTCCTCCATTGTCACCATGGTCATTGATGAATTCGATGACTTCTCCAACAATAAAATCTACAAGGAAATGGGAACCTACCTCGGTGCAAAATCTCCTCTTCAAAGTAGTGCTTAAAGGCCACCAAGCACGTCACAGAGAACAACTTCACAGTCACCATGGAACACAACGGTTTGTAATTAACACCTTCAACGGTGCAAGCTTTGAGTGGATCCTAATTAGCTGCCAAGTCGAGTTTTCTAGAATATTCCACAAACCTAGGACATCAACTCCACCCTCCACTCGGAGCTTTGTTCCTTGGAAACTCACATTCCACAAGAAGCATATGGCAGTGGTGCTCAACACCTATCTTTCACATCTTTTGAAAGAAGCAAAATTGATGAAGCACGAAGAAAAATCTCTTTGGATCTTCATGGTGGATTACGAGAACATGTACAAAAATGTGAGCGATGCATGGGTGAGGATCAACCTCAACCATTCAGCGACATTAGAGATGGTGTCGTTGGACGAAGGTGTGAAAGAATTAACGGTGAAGGATTTGGAGAGAGTTTTATAGAAAGGTTAGCATGGCATGGAAGAGAGGGTACTTGCTTTATGGTCCCCACTTGCATTTTGATGTTTATGATTTGGAGTTGATCGAGCTGTAGTGTAACTCTGAGCGCAGGAGGTTGCTCATTAGGATCGTGAATTGGTCCGTTCTTGTTTGTGGTGGGGGTGATTAGGGTTTTAACTGACATTGTCACCCTTAAACCTTAACTCCAGGTAACTCAATTGATGGTTGGTCACTTTTATCAAATTTTAAAATCTTTTGGGGACTATTTGTTAATAACAAAGCAGGTACCATTTTGCCAGCGTCAAAATCTTTCGAGTACCAATTTTATATTTATCTCTCTTTTAATTAATTGGAGGAAAAAAGAGAAGGTATTTTTATTTTCTTTTTCATTTAAGCATCCCATGGTTGCATTTTTCTTCTTTCTACTCATAGTTTTCTCTACTCATATATATATATATATATATATTCACTTTATTACACGTTCATCTTTTCTTCTTCTCTACCCACCTTTCACTTCACAACATATTTCACTCTCTCCTCATTTATACGTCCGAACTTAGAGACTTGGCCAAACTCTAAGTTTAGTGTTGAAAGTGGTTAGGAAAACTTTTTTTTCTTCTGTTAAGGTATTGTTTCAAGGATCTAATATTCAAGAAGAGGACAACGATGACAAATAAAAATATAGTAAATTTGAATTATATTTTTCTGATAACGTTAGATATTTCTTCCTACCTTTTCTTTTCTTTATGCATTTTATTTTAATTTCAAATTAAATTTAAGAAAAAAAGAAAAAGAAAGAAGGAACGTCTAGGGATTCTTTCAAATTCAAAAATCATTTTTAAAAATTTTAGTATGCATTATTCATCTTTCACTTTTTTTTTTCTTTTGTATCATGTTTTCTTTAAGATTTCTATCCTTGTTTTCCCTTTTTTTTCTTTACTGTTGCATCAAAATTTTTTTCTTTTGCTTGTTTCTCCAGTAATAAGTTTGTATGGAGGATATCTTAATAAAAAAAAATTGAATAATGAATTCAAAATAAAATTGGTGGTGCTAAAGAATGTGTGGTTACATTTGATGAACTTAAGATACTTGAATCTTGAGGAAATGGAAGGATACTATTCGAAAACAGAGATTTAAAGAAGTATTATGAGAATTCAACTCAATTCCTTAAAGCGGTAAAAAAACTACTAAAAACTATTTTTGGAAAATTTAATATCTGAATTATATCCTAAAAACTACTTTACATGATTAGGGATATTGTTTCAATTAGTGTGTGACACCACATGATTTTCAATCACTCTAGTTTTGAATAAGTGACATATAATTTGAATTCGAACAACTTTTGAAAATTGTGTGTTCTTATAAGATTCAATTGGATAGGACTAGCTTGAATACGTGACATATAATTCGACCTAAGGACTACTTTTGAATCTTATTAGAAACTACATCAGTTTTGTGCTTAACCTCTTCAATTAATCCACTACAAGAAAAATGCTAAATACCGTCGGATTTAGCATCGAACTTTAGCGGCGAGTTCACTAGCGAATTTACTGTTGGATTTCGTAATAAATTAATCACTTTAAAGATTATCATCGGATTTGATTTTCTGACAGTATATTTGTCGATAATATTTGGCGGATAAAACAAAAAATTTGGTGTGATTATTAGTCGGATTTACCGGTGGCTAAATCTGACGGTAACTTTGATTAGTGAAACGTTGCGTTTTGGATTTATCCGCCGGTAAATTTGACAATAATAGTGCCTGATATAAGTAGAGCAGACCGTCTTCTTCTTCGTTTCGAATTTTTCTCTCTTCCAAACTCGCCTCCCTCTCTCTCATCATCACCGCTTCCTCCTCCCTTCTCTGTCTCCTCTTCCTCCGCCGCCGGCCACACTTCTCACCACCATCATTCTCGTCACTATCATCATCGAACCTCATCCTCACCTTTACCATGAACCACCTCTTTTTCGTGACTTCCTCTTCCGCTCTCTCCAACGAGACGCACTCCGGTGACCTTACTTCGCCGTCACCAGCTATGGTGTTACCATCGCAACCTCCATCTCTCCCCTAATATTTTGTTTTGTGGTTCGTTTCTAGTTTTGTCAAATTTCCTATTATTCTTCTTGTTTTACATTTATTAGGGTTTAATTAAATTTTAATTCTTTGTTAATAATTTAATTTAGTTAAACTATTTTTCGCTATTAGGTTGATTTAGAGTAAAATTAGAATTTTCTTATTAGGATTTTTCTTGGTTCATGGGTAATTAAGCAAGCATGCTAATGCGATTCTTGGGTTTGTAATTTGAATTTGTTTGAATTTATTATTTAATATTCTACTGAACAGTGCAATAGCTGAATTTTGTGTAATTGATGCAGAATTTTGTGACTTAATGTTGAAAGAATGCTTGTTAGATAAACTACTTTTCGCAGTAAGGTTATTTGGAGTAAAATTAGAATTTTCTTATTAGGATTTCTCTTGGTTTTTAAGTAATTAAGCATGCTATTATGGTTCTTGGATTTTTAATTTGAATTTGTTTGAATTCACTTACTGATATTTTGTTGAACACTCCAATATAATGCTGAATTTTTTGTAATTGATGCTGAATTTTATGACTTGATATTGAAAGAATGCTTGTTAGATAAAATACTTTTTGCTGTTAGGTGGATTTAGAGTAAAATTATAATTTCTTATTCGGATTTCTCTTGGTTCATTGGTAATTAAGCATGCTATTGTGATTCTTGGGTTTGTAATTTGAATTTATTTGAATTCATTGACTGATATTCTGCTAAACACTGCAATATAACACTGAATTTATTGTTGATTTATTTTTATTGAATTTTTGTTAATTGGTATGCTATTTGCAGATATGACAAAAGGTAGAGGTCTGGTGGATCAGGCTGTTGGTTGTGGTCATAGTTGGGATCGGGATAGTGGGAGGGTTTCTTCTGGTACCCTGGAAATTCTGGATCTTCTTCCTCTACTCCAACTGCAGCAATGACGTCAACAGGTTGCAGGTTTAGTGGATCAGCCATTCATCATGGTCCCTAACCCCAACTACATGCCTTTGTCCATAGCGATGATGTCGCCTCATACTGCTCAGTGGTCCGCTGCCACGGTAACGTTACCTCGAGTCCTCTTATAGAAGTGAGGCAGCTGATGCCCCTCCACCACTTCCCATCATACGGTTGACCATTTGGCCTAATGACGACACAAGATAAGTATCACTATGAGTCTTATATATTTCCTGACTATTGTTATTGCTGAAAGTGCCTAAAAATCGATTCTGGTTTAGTGAATATAGGTTTGATTGCTTAAAAGTGTTTCTTGTTTCTTGATCATTGTTATTGCTGAAAGTGTCTGATTATTGATTCTTTTTTTAGTAGATTTAGATTTGATTGATTCAAAGTATTTACTATTTTTTTTATCATTGTTATTGCTAAAAGTGTCTGGTTATTGATTCTTGTTTAGTGGATTTAGGTATGATTGCCTAAAAGTGTTTCCTGTTTCTTGGTTAAGGAATTGCTGAAAGTGTCTGGTTGTTGATTCTTGTTTAGTAGATTTAGGTTTGATTGCTTGAAAGTGTTTCCTGTTTTCTGATTATGGAATTGCCAAAAGTGTCTAGTTACTGATTCTTTTTTAGTAGATTTAGGTTTGATTGATTGAAAGTGTTTACTATTTCATATCATTATTATTGCTAAAAGTGTCTGGTTATTGATTCTTATTTTGTGGATCTAAGTTTGACTTCTTGAAATTGTTTCCTATTTCCTGATTATAGAATTGCTGAAAATGCCTGGTGGATTTAGGTTTGATAACCTGAAAGTGTTTCCTATTTTCTGATTATGGAATTGCTGAAAGTGTCTGGTTATTGATTCTTGTTTAGTGGATTTTGGTTTGATTGCCTAAAAGTGTTTTCTGTTTTCTGATTATAAAATTGCTAAAAGTGTCTGGTTATTATTATTGCTGAAAGTTCTTGGTTATTGATTCTTGTTTATGAAATTGTCAATTGTTTATGGATTGTTGATAGGTTTGTGCTGAACAGTAACACATGTACTCAAGAGATGACCAATGTCATCAAGTTAATGTATGACCATCCCTGGCCCAGCTACAAGAAGATCTCCATTGAGACCAGAGAGCGATGGTTTCAGAAATGGGTGGTAATTACTTTTTTCTTTCGTTTCAAACCTTTTTAGCTATTTTATATCTTCTATTTTGATTAGCTAATTTTAAAGCTTCTTTGTGCAGCTGCACTTTATATGGGATGCTGAGCACAATCTTACCATTAGGAAGATATTCGACCATAGAATTGGTCAGCGGCTACAACAAATGCTGGAGGATGTTTGTGAGGGGTGGGACCGCCTAACAACCTGGCTTTGACTAGAAATAAAGAATGCTCTGTTACTTCATTGGGGGCTGATGAGGGGTTCAGGCATCAGTGTCTCACCAACAAAGCTAACATGGCATCAGCAAGGTCGTCCAAGTATATTGGCGGCTCAACGACCTTCACGAAGAATAAGGCCAGGCTAGTATGTAGTGTCTTTAATTTTGTTAATAACTTTCAATGCAACACGTGTAGTCAAAGCCATTGGATCGTGAGGCAATATTGGCAGAAACGTTCAAGTACACCCACACACTGAAGGAGAACAAAGCAAGATTTGCTAATCAGTGGTCTCAGGATAATTATCTGAGTAAACATACATATGATCTTCTGGTATAAAACTATCAGAGATTAACTGTATAGTTGTCGTACTATGTTACACAAGAGTCCTACACACAAAGACTAGAGGTTGCGACTTAGCAATCTCAGCAAAGTGGGGAGGACGTCGTCGATGGCTCTGCTGCTTCAGCCGTCGATCTTGATCCGGTTTGGCGTGAGACCACCTCAGCGCCGTACAAGAACCATGTATACGGGCTGGGGTCATTCTTCGTCAGTAGCCTTCGTATCTCCATGTTGAGGCCATCGTTAGGCTCTGCCAGGACACCGATGACCTCAGGCTGGAGTGGAAGGAGCAGCTAGAGTGGCTTCTGTGGATAGAGGTTTAGATGGAGGTGTACTTGAACTGGATATGCGCCACTAGCATCATCCCTGTTGGTGGCACACAAACATCACCGCTTTCTCTGCCGCTTCTTTAGGGTCACGGGACCGACGACAAGGACTACCTGGATCTTTAGTTATTAGTATTTTATTTTATTATTTCATTGTATTTATTTGATGTATTTTACTTTTAATTTATTTGAACATTGTATTATTTATATTAAATAATAGGTTTTCATTATTTATGAATTGACAATTAATTATGTTAAAAATAAATTTAAAAAATATTAAAATTGACCATTTATTTCAAATTTGTTTAAAAAAAATGACATTACTGTCTAATTTACCGAGGAAATAATCCGATGGTAATAGTGCGCGAAAGAACATATCTCGGCACCAAAAGTATTGTCAAAAAAATCTCCCGGTAACTAAATGTTTTTTCGGACAAGTCATCCATTGCAGAATCCAACCATAATAATGTCAATCGACAAAAATCAATGATAAACATTTACTGTTAGATTTTTCATGTCTTTCTGATGGAAAATACGATGGTACTTAGCGTTTTTCTTGTAATGATCAGTTGGCCAAGAAATTGACAATTAGTTAATTGAAAAGAAATTGAGAAGTCAAGGAATTGGAAATCAGTTAATTAAGATTTATCGTGAAAAGATATTTACGTGCTTCAAGATAGATAAACAAGGATTGATTCTCCTAGAACTTTACCTTCAAAGCCCTTAACTCTTGTCGTCATTATATCAATCAACATTCAAGTTCACTGTCCGTTTAGCATTCAAGCACTCAAGGTTCCAAGCAAGACATAATTTTTCCCTCATCAATCTAGGTTTTATTGATCTAATTAGGTATTCAGTCTGACATTTGCTTGCTTAGTCAAATAAGCCTTATGGGAAAGATATCCACTCACCATACTTAAACGGTTCGGTGTACTTGCCGGTATCCATGAGCTCTAATTTTTAATCATTAGAAACTACTCCACAACAATCCCAGTATTCATTAACCACCCTAGACACACTAAAGAAAAGAACTCATAACTAAAACAACTATGTTTTATCTTACTAATTATATTAGATAGAAAATAATTTGCAGAGTATGAGTAGCGAGGATTGAGTTTACAGTAACTACCCCATAAAATAGAACTATAGCAAGTTCCACCAAGCCACAATGTGAACTAGTCAAAAGCTCCACGCTTATTATCTTTATTTCCATCTTCCCTAGTAAAAAAGTTCATTGTAAAAAATTAGGGATCAAATATACAAGATATGAACCTTAAAATTTAGAAACACTCACCTAGGCTTGAAGTACAAGACATTCTACCTTGATCAAGATCCATACAAATCACATCCAAAAGTTGTTCCACCAGTAAATAACTATCAGCAGCACCCCTCATCAAATTTAGTTTTACCCTTGAATACAATATAAGCGAATCCTATAACAGACATTGGGTTTAAAAAAAAATAAAAATAATTTATAAGTTTAATGCAGTATTTTGCATTCAAATACAATGGTAAGATACCTTAAGCACTCGATCATGTGTTGTCAACCAACAATGAAACACGTATTGTTGTATAGCAGTATAAATCTCTAACAAATGACTGCCCAAAGTCGGACCATCATTTAACAATATGTATTAATACACTAAAAAAACTTGCGTGATATCTTTCCCTCTTCTCTAAAGAAAGAAACCAAGATAGGACATTTTGTATCCGAGTAGAAAATAATAGTAGATACAAAGTTAAAATAAAATAGAAGCAAATTAAGAGTACATGATCAACAACAGATCCTAACAAACCCCTTAACAAGGTCTTCTATTAGACTATTAGGATAGTCTCTAGGAGGATTTTCCAAAAGATAATGTAGTGCTAATATATAGTGGAAGACCTCCTCCTTGGAAGTATAATTACTAATATTATTCACATTCAAGCTTGCTTCAACTTTATCAATATACAAAAACACCAACTCTTTGCCAAAAAAAAGAAAAAAACAAACAATTAATGAATATATAAGATTAAAATGATCATGTTTGATTAGATGCAAAGATAATGCATGCCTCAATTATAGAAACGTACTTCAAAGATAATGGACTGAACAAATTTATTAGAAGCAATGATGACTCTCTTAGGGGTAATCTTCCAAACATTATATAACTTACTCTAATTCTGGAAAAAAACTGAGAAAGCCACCCATTAGCAAACTGAAATTGAACTAATAGGAGGAAAGGAATGAAATGATCGTTTAGATGACATAATAGTACTTCACATTAAACAATTGGAGACCTTGAAGTCTTCCAAGGTAGAGAAATTAGTGTTGATAATAACATTAAGAACAAGAATACTCACCTCAAAAGATGAACTAAAACATGTGACTTTATTGTCAGCATAGATCCACCTATGCTTTCCAGTAACACGAGCTACCTGTCTAAAGTTGTTGTAAAGAAAAGTTCATAGGATGTAATATTCAATCTACTAATCTAAAACTATAAACAAGAATAACAAACAAGACTTCCTATATATACAATAACACTATAATAACTTGAAAAGATCACAAAATATCTCAGAAAATTGAACTTGAATAGATCAAACAAAAAATAGATCAAATATTAATTAAAATACAAGAAAACAACAAGGTAACCATGGAAAGAACTACCTCCAATCTAGCTATAGACCCTTAGGCACACACTCATACCATACTCAAAAAAATAGTATGAGATGAAAGAAACAATCAACATAATAATACTTGACAAAATGATTGTCTAATTTAGGAATATATATTGTATTTATAAATATAATCTCGTATTTCAAAACAAATGCTTCATATAATTGCTTAACTCAATTAGTAAAAAATAATTAATTCAAATAGTATATTCTTATGCGAATGTTTAATTTCTTAAACTACTACTAAAAAAGTAAATTTGATCATGTCTATCATTACAATGAACTACTAAATTCATTTCTCATAAATATATAGTGGCCAAATATATAGTATAGTTGCTTCCACTTGTAGTATGACATAAAATAGGAAAAATGTTATTATGAGAAAAGTCTAATCTATTATACGTTCATATTTAATTTACAGGGAGCAAATAAGGCACAATAGCATTTCACCAAACAAGAATTAATACAACGATTAAGAGAATAAACAATTTATCAAATACTTGGAATGCTTGTGAATTTGAAACATTGTTCATCAATTAAGAGATAACAAAACTCATTGAATGTTATATCATATAGCAAAACATTCAGAATATGAGATTGAAAAATAAAGAAAACGAATAAAAGGAAAATTGGAAATTGAGAATGAATGGAATGAAGAAGAACATGTGATGAGTGAGCATCTTGTACCTATTTTTCTCTTGTTTTCTAGTAATTTTTAGTTAGAATTTATTAAGTTTTATTATATTTTAGTATTAAAATCCTCTTTGGATGCTACTTTGAGTTTTTCTAGTGTTTTTATTATTCCAGGTGAAATTCGGAGCAAGTTAGTAGAATTTTGTGCAAAAAGAGAAGATTTGGAGTTACCCTTCTAGGCGCTAAACGCCAAGCTAGCGTTTAGCGCCAGAAACACCCCACAACTTAGAAACGCCTCTGCCTCTTTGGGTGCTACGCCAGGCAATCGAAGCCAAGCCCGCACTTTTGGAGCATCTCTTGTTGTATTTAGCTTTTATTAGTTATCTCTTATTTTATTTTTGTAATTTTTATTTACATACAATATCAATTAGTTTTGGGATTTAATATTTTATTTAAATTTCAAATCAAATTAGGTTAGATATAAAAGAGAAAAGATTCAACCTTTAGGGGGAGCTTCTTACCTCCGCATGTTTCACTTTTCAGAACCCTAGTTTTCTGTGTAAGTCATGAGCCACTAAACCTTCTTGGTTAAGGTTAGGAGCTCTGTTTATTTCTATGGATTGAGATTATTAATTTTCTATTTTAATTTATGTATTGTTTTAGTTTCAAAGATTACTTTTGTTCTTCATTTTATATATCTGGGTGGAACGAGAGTGTGACCCTTATTCTAGATGTGTTCTTGTGACTCTTGGAAGAGGTCCCTCACTTGAACACAGCTTGGAAGTAAATTCCACCTAAATTGCTAATTACTTTAACTAATCTGGATACGTGACATATAATCCATTTAGCTTTGGGTAATTAGGATTTTTGTTGCCATAAATTAGATTTGAACTTAACCTTCTAATCCGAGTCAACTGACCAAGGGATTGGCAGTTGATGAAGGTTAGAAGAGACTAAATCACTAAGAGATTAGGGTTTAGTCAATTGCAGTTTTCCATGAAATGAATCTTGCATGATTAAAATAGTTGGTAAGAAAACTTAATTCGGAAAAGTAAACATCTCTAATACCTTAACTGTTTCTCTCATTGATTTCCACACCAAACTCATTGTTTGCTTTCTTCACTCTTGATTTATTGTTTAATGCTTTTGAAAACCACCAAAGAAACTCTTTTGTTGCCTAACTAAACTAATTAGTCGATCATTGTTGCTCAGTCCATTAGTCTTCATGGGGTCGACCCTCACTTACCTAAGATATTACTTGGACGACGAGGTGCACTTGCCGGTTCAATTGTGGATGTTCTTAAAATTCGCACTTACATGCAGAAGTGAGAGAATGCCAATGGAGAACACGAGCATCATTGGCAGAGGAGAGTTGATGGAAGAGGCACTTTCTCTCGGTCACAAAGGCTTGGGCCTGAACGTGAGGTCCAGATTCCTTAATATGGCAGTGTTCAACCTCCTTGATGACGAGGTGCTTCCAGTCTGAGTTTTTCGTGAGGAGGTGGGGGGTGATACCAGCAAGAGACTCTCATGCTTAAGTTAGCAAGGGCTTTAAGCAGGTTTTTAGTAGAGTAGAACGTGAGTTATACCTTGGGGTACCAGTGTATTTATAGTAGGGTTTGATGATCTCCTTGATGGCAGTAGTTCCATCTTATCTTATATCTTGGGAGTATGTTAGAGGCTATCTTTTGGAGGAGATAGAGATTTAGTCACAGCTTCTAAAAGCAGTGACCTACTGCGTTAGATAAGTGGAGTTGGTCCTCTCATCCTTATTGGGCTTGCCTTTAGGTTTGGGCTCAAGCATTTTGTGGCTTCTGTCTGAGACGTCGGATGCTTCTTTCTGAGAGGATTGGGTTTTTGGTTACAAGTTTGAAAATTATGAACGTTGCCCCTCTTTAAATAAGGGGCTGAACTGGCACAGCATTTTCCTTGATCTTTGATGAGCAGATATTTTATATGCTTTTTGGCTTAGTTTTCATATAGTTTTTAATATGTTTCATTTAGTTTCATTAAGTTTTTACAGGTTTTAGTGTTAATTTCATATTTTTGGATTCCACTTTGAGTTTGTGACTTTTTGTACCTTTTCATGTATTTTCTGGCTGAATTTGAGGAAATGGAGCAGTAGTCTGATTCAGAGACAGAGAAAGCATTGCAAATGCTGTCCAAATCTGACTTCGCTGCACTCAGAAGAGATTTTCTGGAGCTATAGAAGTCCAAATGGAGCATTCTTAATGGCTATGGAAAGCTTACTTCTAGATCTTTCCAGCAATATAGAATGGTTCATATGTTGTTTCGGGTTAGAAGGCCCAAAACTGGCGTCCAACACCAGCCTCCTGCCATTTTCTAGCATCCAGCGCCCAAGAAAGTAGAGCCCAATGTCCAAAAGCCTAGAGATGACTCCCTAACTGACACTCAACATCTAGGAGACTTCATAGCACATGGATCTCATCAAGATCAGCCCAAACACCTACCAAATGGCCCCCCAGAAGTGGATTTTAGCACAAAAAAGATTATGGTACCCTTACTAGTCATTAGCTTAATATTTAAGGGAGTTTATTCATGTCATTCAAAAGACTTTAACAGCATTCATCACTTTTTTCTCATTATTTTTGTTTTACATTGTCTTCTACCTCAGTATGAGTTTCTAAAACTTCTAGGTTAAGGGGAGGAGCCCTGCTGAGTCCTATGAATTAATAAAAGTACTATTGTTTCTTCTTCAATCTGTTTCTGATCTATCTCTAAGATGTATATTCCGATCTCCATCGTGATAAATAGGATTATCTAACCAATTAGCACTGTTCATCACATTAAGATGAACATGCTTGACAAACACCCGCATCTACTTGGGTTCGTGTGAGTACTTGGAAGAAAAACACGAATCAACAACTAGGTTTATGCATCTCTCAGACGATTAATCCATGATTTTGTTGGGGACTTCTCGAGACACCAGTTCAGCCGATCTCCAGGAAGATTAAGGTTTTCGTGGTATAGGCTAGATTCCAAAGAAGAACCATTCTCTGATCCGGAAGATTCGACCTTGTCTGTGGCATTTTGAGTAGGAACCCAGGAGAATGAGTTACTAAGCGCTTCACCTTCCATTGGATTGAATGACCAAGGTACCTGGTGTTCATTCTGTAGTAGAGGAGATCAATGACCACGGACAATGGCTTTGATCTCTTACAGCCTGCCGTACAAGAAGATCAGTCACAAGCAAAGAAGATAGTAGTACCAGAGTTACTTCAGAAAGACAAAGCAACTCCAACTCTCAACTCAATTCCCATTATATAATTCCTATTATTGCATGATACTTCATCCAACTCAATACAATTAATCAAACAACTTCTGATCCACCTGACTAAGACCTGCAAGACAACTGATGAGCGGATAATTTGTATACTTTTTGGCATTGTTTTTAGTATGTTTTTGTTATGATCTAGTTAGTTTTTAGTATATTTTTATTAGTTTTTAGTCAAAATTCACTTTTCTGGACTTTACTATGAGTTTGTGTGTTTTTCTGTGATTTCAGGTATTTTCTGGCTGAAATTGAGGGACCTGAGCAAAAATCTGATTCGGAGACCAAAAAGGACTGCAGATGCTGTTGGATTCTGACCTCCCTGCACTCGAAGTGGATTTTCTGGAGCTACAGAAGCCCAATTGGCGCGCTCTCAACGGCGTTGGAAAGTA
>NC_029776.3:70621803-70623243 GCF_000817695.3 Arachis duranensis | reverse complement strand
ATACTAACAATCTCCGTGGGATCGACCCTTACTCGCGTAAGGTTTATTACTTGGACGACCCAGTGCACTTGCTGGTTAGTTGTGCGAAGTTGTGTAATGCCATGGTATTGAGCTACCAAGTTTTTGGAGCCATTATCGGGGATTATGAGAGTTGTGAAAAAGTATTGTTCACAATTTCGCGCACCAAGTTTTTGGCGCCGTTGCCGGGGATTGTTCAAGTTTTGAGCAAGCTTTTGGTAACATTAGTGCCAAAATCCGGCAACAGCACCAAGTTTTTGGCGCCGTTGCCGGGGATTGTTCAAGTTTTGAGCACGCTTTTGGTAACATCAGTGCCAAGATCCGGCAACAACATCAAGTTTTTGGTATCAGTGCCAAGATCCGGCAGCAACACCAAATTTTTTTGGCGTTATTGCCCGGGATTGTTTTGGTTTGGACAACTGACGGTTCATCTTGTTGCTTAGATTAGGTATTTATTTTTTTCGAAATTCTTGAAGATGAATTCTAGAGTTTCATGATGATTTGTTGAAATCTGGCTGGCTGAGAAGCCATGTCTAATCTCATTGGACCGAGGTTTCAACTTATCACCACAAGAGCTTGTTGATTTCTTATCAATCTTGCTTTTGGAGCAGTGATCTGCTAAGGCTTGGCTGGCCTCTGGCCATGTCTAGTGTCTTGGACCGAAGCTTTCTCTGAAAGCTTGGCTGGCTGTGAAGCCATGTCTAATTCCTGGACCGGAGTCTTAGACTAGCATTGCACTGATTCCTGGAATTCTCATTAAGAATTTTGATATCTTTTTCCACTTAATTTTCGAAAAACACAAAAAAAAAATTACAAAATCATAAAATCAAAAATATATTTCTTGTTTGAGTCTAGTGTCTCATCATAAGTTTGGTGTCAATTGCATGCATGTGTCCAAGTGATCTTCAAGATGTTCTTGATGATTTATGGTTGACGAAATTGTGATCACTTGTTATGTATTTATAAAAGATGTATACTCTGAGGGCATTGTTTATTTTCTTCACAATCTCGTTCAACTAACCAGCAAGTGTACTGGGTCGTCCAAGTAATAACCTTACGTGAGTAAGGGTCGAATCCACAGAGATTGTTGGTATGAAGCAAGCTATGGTCACCTTGCAAATCTCAGTCAGGCAGAAAAAAAAGGAATTGTAATTATAATAAATAAAAAGGAATAATAAAAGGGATAGAAGACTTATGCAGATTCATTGGTAGGAATTTCAGATAAGCGGATGGAGAAGCTGTAGAGCTCTTGGACGCCTGCTCTCCTACTCCTTCTACTCAATCCTTCTTACTCCTTTCCATGGCAAGCTTTGTATAGGGGTTCACCATCAACTGTGGCTACTTTCATTCCTCACGGGGAAATAACCTGTGCGGCTGTCACTCGCACAGCTAACCAGTCTGGAGGCATCACCCATGGCTGAT
>NC_029776.3:70616890-70617083 GCF_000817695.3 Arachis duranensis | reverse complement strand
CGTCCTCCAGGGTGAAAAATTTTTTTCTTCTGTTTTTGACTCTGTTTTTAATTTTTTTTGAATTTTTCGTGACTCCTCATGATCATGTACCTAATTAAACACAAAAATAACAAAGAAACAAAATAAAATAAAATTAGATAAATAAAATTGGGTTGCCTCCCAACAAGCGCTTCTTTAATGTCAATAGCTTGAC
>NC_029776.3:70597937-70600323 GCF_000817695.3 Arachis duranensis | reverse complement strand
GATGTCTAATACAATAGATAAATGTCCTATATATACTAGACTAGCTCCTAGGGTTTTCATGAGTAAGTAATTGATGCATAAATCCACTTCCGGGGCCCACTTGGTGTATGCTTGGGCTGAGCTTGATCATTCCACGAGCTAAGGCATTTCTTGGAGTTGAACTTTGAGTTATGACGTGTTTTGGGCGTTTAACTCCGGATCATGACGTTTTTCTGGCGTTTAACTCCAGACAGCAGCGTGTACTTGGCGTTCAACGCCAAGTTACGTCGTCATTCTTCGAATAAAGTATGGACTATTATATATTGCTGAAAAGCTCTGGATGTCTACTTTCCAACGCCGTTGAGAGCGCGCCAATTGGAGTTCTGTAGCTCCAGAAAATCCATTTCGAGTGCAGGGAGGTCAGAATCCAACAGCATCAGCAGTCCTTTTGTTAGCCTTCTTCAGAGTTTTGCTCAAATCCCTCAATTTCAGTCAGAATTTACCTGAAATCACAGAAAAACACACAAACTCATAGTAAAGTCCAGAAATGTGAATTTAACATAAAAACTAATGAAAATATCCTAAAAGTAGCTCAAACTTACTAAAAACTATATGAAAACAATGCCAAAAAGCGTATAAATTATCCGCTCATCAATTTACTTGCTCTGATCTTTGAATTCAATTGACTTGAGTGTTTTGTGTGTCTCATATGCATTTTCATTTAGTTAGTGTCAGTAGTATACAAACTGATAAGTTTGATGTCTTGCATGCATTGTTATTTGATTCTTGTTGCATTTTGATTTGTCCTTATTATTAAAAATCCAAAAATATTTTTAATTTGTGTCTTTTTAAGTCAATAATACAGAGAATTGAAGATTCAGAACATACAGCAGAGGAACTGCACAGAAAAAGCTGGGCGTTCAAAATGCCCAGTGAAGAAGGATAGACTGGCGTTTAAACGCCAGCCAGGGCACCTGGTTGGGCGTTTAACGCCCAAAAGGGTAGCATTTTGGGCGTTAAACGCCAGAATGGATACCATTCTGGGCGTTTAACGCCAGGATGGCTAGAAGGGAAGATTTTGTTTTCAAATCAAATTTTTTTTTTAGGTTTTCAAAATCTTTTCAAAATCAACTCTTTTTCAAATCAATTTTTCAATCAAATCTTTTTCAAAACCAATTTCTTTCCATTTTTAAAGATACTTACTATCAATTAATGATTCGATTCAACATTTCAGGTATGTTACCTTTTCTGTTGAGAAAGGTGTAATGTTTGAATCATATCTTTTCTTGTTAGTCAAGTTTTTAATTTTCAAATCAAATCTTTTTAAAATGTTTTTCAAATCATATCTTCTCAATCACATTTTTTTTAATCAATCATATCTTCTTAACCACATCTTTTTCAAAATAGTTTTCAATCAGATCTTTTTGATTTCTAATTTCAAAATCTTTTTCAAAAATCACTTGATTTCTTTTCCATCTTCATTTTCGAAAATTAAGTAATGTTTTTCAAAAATGTTTTCAAAATTTTCACTTAATTTTCGAAAATGACTTCCCTTCTTCTCACATCCTTCTATTTATGAACTAACACTATCCCTTAATGCAAAATTCGAACTCCATTCTCTCTGATAAGTTCGAATTTTCTACTTCTGTCTTCTACTCTTCTTTTCCTCTGACACCTAAAGGAATCTCTGTACTGTGACATAGAGGATTCCACATTTGCTTGTTCTCTTCTCTTTCTTATGAGCAGAAGCAAAGACAAAGGCATTCTTGTTGAAGCTGACCCTGAACCTGAAAGGACCTTGAAGAGAAAGCTAAGAGAAGCCAAAGCACAACTCTCTTTAAAGGACCTGAACGAATTCTTCAAAAAAGAAGAACTCATGGCAGCCGAAAACAACAACAATGCCAACAATGCAAGGAAGGTGCTGGGTGACTTTACTGCACCTACTCCCGACTTCTATGGGAGAAGCATCTCTATCCCTGCCATTAGAGCAAACAATTTTGAGCTTAAGCCTCAATTAGTTTCTCTAATGCAACAGAATTGCAAGTTCCATGGACTTCCATTGGAAGATCCTCATCAGTTTTTAGCTGAATTCTTGCAAATCTGTGACACTGTCAAGACTAATGGGGTTGACCCTGAGGTCTACAGACTTATGCTATTCCCTTTTGCTGTAAGAGACAGAGCTAGAACATGGTTGGACTCTCAACCTAAAGAAAGCCTGGACTCTTGGGAAAAGCTGGTCAATGCCTTCTTGGCAAAGTTCTTTCCACCTCAAAAATTGAGTAAGCTTAGAATGGAAGTCCAAACCTTCAGACAGAAGAAAGGAGAATCCCTCTATGAAGCTTGGAAAAGATACAAACAATTAATCAGAAAATGTCCCTCTGACATGCTTTCTGAATGGAGCATCATA
>NC_029776.3:70596857-70597172 GCF_000817695.3 Arachis duranensis | reverse complement strand
TTGAGACCATAGAGATTCCATTGGACTTACTTCTGCCATTCATGAGCTCTGATGAGTATTCTTCCTCTGAAGAGGATGAGTATGTCACTGAGGAGCAGGTTGCTAAATACCTTGGAGCAATCATGAAGCTAAATGACAAGTTATTTGGAAATGAGACTTGGGAGGATGAATCCCCTTTGCTCACCAAAGAACTGGATGACTTATCTAGGCAGAAACTGCCTCCAAAGAGGCAAGGTCCTGGGAAGTTTTCTATACCTTGTACCATAGGCACCATGACCTTCAAGAAGGCCTTGTGTGACTTAGGGTCAAGTGTAA
>NC_029776.3:70581343-70592414 GCF_000817695.3 Arachis duranensis | reverse complement strand
TAAGAAGGATTGGATGAAGACAGTAGGAAAGCAGAGAGACGGAAGGGAAGGCATCTTCATGCGCTTATCTGAAGTTCCTACCAATGAATTACATAAGTATCTCTATCTTTACCTTTGTGTTATTTTCGTTCATCACCATTACTATTTGAGTTTGCCTGACTAAGATTTACAAGATGACCATAGCTTGCTTCAATACTAACAATCTCCGTGGGATCGACCCTTACTCGCGTAAGGTTTATTACTTGGACGACCCAGTGCACTTGCTGGTTAGTTGTGCGAAGTTGTGTAATGCCATGGTATTGAGCTACCAAGTTTTTGGGGTTCATGACCGGGGATTATGAGAGTTGTGAAAAAGTATTGTTCACAATTTCGCGCACCAACAACCACAAGCTTGCTTCAAGCCACAATCCTCGTGGGATCGATCTTGACTCGCTCAGGTATTACTTGGACGACCCAGTGCAGTTGCTGGTACTGCTGCTGTTGTACGAAATAGTGTGGGTTTTGCATACACGCGCACCAATCTTCACACACGATTTAAAGCGATGTTATTGGGCCCATTACTCCTTGATTCCTCATAAAAGCTTTGTGGATCCTCGTCTCCTTCTTTTCTCCATTTCTGCGACTCTCTCTCCATTTTCCTTTTGTGAAAGATCTTCTTCTTTTCTCTGTTGCTTTTCTTGTTTCCAAGATTTTCTCTATCTTGGGTTTTTCACAAGCTTCTTTCTTGGAGAAGAACATTCATGTTACTGCTACTTGATGCGCCCTCTCTTTTTTTACTTTTACCCAGGTTGGTGTTTTAATTGCTTTGCATTTTTTTCTTAATTTGATACTGTCTTGAATGATTCTGGTGATACTGATTCACTATTGATTATTGTTTTTTGATGACGAATTTTGTTGTTTCCTTTAGAGGTTTCTTCTGTATTGCTTTGACTGCTATTTTTGTTGCGAAAAAAGTCTTCCGTTTTACTTGATATTCTGCTTTTGGTTTGTTTTGGGTTTTTCTGGATTCTATGGGACTGTGGTTAGTTTATTTTGCCTCTATTGCATCTGTGTTGCCCCCAAAGGTGTCGCTGTAATGTGATAGTGTTGCATGGGAAGGACTCCTCTTGGTAAAAAAATAATTTGAAAAGATTGGGTTTCTTTGGTTTCATTGTTTTTACGCGACTTCTTTTGCCCCCGTCTGGGTTATTGTAGTAATAATCTCTTTATTGTTTGTATTTGTAGGTGTAATTATATGTCTTGTACTGTCTTAACGAAAATGTCCACTAAAGTCCCTCTGGGCCTTCGTAACTGGGTAGATATTGTAGTCTTTTCTTGTGTACTTGTAGTGGATAGGATGTACCGTGACGAGTTCTATAAGTATCATAGGAGAATAGGGAGGATAAGAGAAATTATAAGCTAGTTGCTCCCGATACTGAAGAGAGGGTTTGCTTCCCTCATTTGGATAACTCAGAACGTCCTTTTTTCTATGCTTATGATTTCTTTTTCACCAAGTTTGGTGTTGCTCTATCCTTTTGTTTTTTTTTTCCTTATCATCAATGATAAGGAAAAAAAAACAAACAAAAGGATAGATAAGGGGGTTTTCTTACTAGACCTATAAGATACCTGTTCTTACCAACCTAGGTCACCGGAAAGGACTCCCTACTAGACCTTCAAAGAACTTGTCCTTGACAACCTAGATTAGAGGGGCAAAAACTGAAAGAAACCACCACGCAGATCACCTTAGTGTTGGATCCTCTAATCTTCCTCATGCAACAAGTGAAGCAAATTACTCACCTCACTTCTCACACAATAAAAAGTGCTTAAAAGCAACTAAAATTTATTCATCAAAGTTATTCCAAATTATCTCACCAAATGTGTTTAAATAGACCCCTAACAAACTAACTAAAAGATAAGATAACTAATTTAAATCAGATTTGATCTTATTGGATTATATTATATTTGATTTAAATTTTAAAATTCTAAAGATATGATAACTAATTTAAATCATATTTGATCTTAATTGATTAGATCAGAGTTGATTTAAATTTAAAATTCCTAAAAATACTACTAAGCAAATCGGAAGTAAATTAAAATAAATTATTAAAAAATTCAAAAATAATAATAATTTATGCCTCCCACAGAATTTGAAAAGCATTATTAGGCTTCTTGCTGTCTTGACTTAGCCCAATGGGCCTTATGAATTGTTGTCCTTTCAGCACCACTATTTTTGAGACGGACTCTTGGTCTTCTTGATGTCCAATATTGGCATGGCACAATTCTTCTAGAATTCATATCCTTGAATATTGCAAGATTATCAATCCATTCCTTAGCTCTAAGATGATGAAAATATCCTCCTGACCACGTATCACTTACAGAGAAAACAAGGGTTCTGAAGAAGTATGAAAGTGCGGAAGTGAGAAGATTCCCCTAAAGGGTGAATCTCTTCTCTTTTATATCTAACCTAATTTTATTAGAAAATAAAATAAAATAATAAATCCTAAAACTAAAAGATATTATTTATAACTAAACATTATAAAAATAAAAGATAAGATAACTAATAAAAGCTAAATGCAACTAGAGATGCTCCAAGAATGCAAGTGAGGTCCGGATGCCTGGCGCTAAACTCCAGTTGGGTGTTTAGCACCACTAATGGGCAGCAACATTTCTGTTTTGCTTTGTTGCTATCCTAAACACCAGCTTGGCATTTAGCGCCTAAAAGGGTTACCTCAAATCTTTTCCTTTTTACTCCAAACTCTGCTAAATTGCCCCGAATTTCACCTGAAATCATAAAAACACAAACAATTCAAAGTAGCATCAAAAGAGGATTTTTGCACTAAATCATAATAAAACTTAATGAATTCTAACTGAAAATAACTAGAAAATAAAGGGAAAAGGGTACAAGATGCTCACGCATCACCACCCTCATTAAGGTTGCTTCATTTGAGTTGTGTATATGACTTCTTATATTAATTTGTACCTCGTCGCTTCATCTTACCGACCAAGTTTAGGTCGGGCAATGATTTTTTGCGGGTTGTCGAGCATAAATTAATGCGTTTCTTAAGTAGGAAAATTTTTGAGAAAAAGGAGTAAAAGAAGTAAAAGAAGTAGGAATTTTATTAGTGATTAAGGACTTCCTTTACAGAGATCTATGCGCTAGGGACTGGAGTTCTCTAGCCCTTGTGTTGATGCCTTATTAAAACCCTGAAACTGGAGTAAAAGAGTACTCCTTGTCACAAGGTTTGCTATCTAGCTGTAGTACTTTCTGAGGTTACATTTGTGCCAAGACCTTAAGTGCTCCCGCCCGTGGAGATCAGACACTTTAAAGAAACCTTTGCCTAAGACCTCTACTATCTTGTAAGGTCCTTTCAAATTAGCTGCCAGCTTCCGTTCTCTTGACTTTTGGGCTCCGATATCATTCCAATTAGGATGATATCATTGGCGCTGAAGGTCCTTTTGATCTCCTTTTGGTTGTATCTTAGAGCCTTCCTTTGTTTTAGAGCTTCCTCCCTAATCTGAGCTCTTTCTCGGACTTTGGGGAGGAGGTCGAGCTCTTCTTTCTGTGCCTGGTTATTGGCTATTTTGTTGTAGAATACTACTCTGGGTGATTGATGGATGAGTGGTAGTGATAAACCACTATTTTATGGTTTATCTTGTGCTCAATTGAGTGGATTTTATCAACCTTCCATACACTTATTCATGCTAATTGCATGAGTTTACATTTTCCTTCCGGAATTTGTGCTATGATTGAAAACATGCTTTTTTGGCCTTATATTCGCTAATATTAATCATCTCTTATTACCATTAGATGCCGTGATATGTGTGTTAAGTGATTTCAGGGATTACAGGGCATGAATAGCTCAGAGGATGGAAAGGAAGCATGCAAAAGTGGAAGGAATACAAGAAGTTGAAGAAATCGCTAAGTTGTCCATCCTGACCTCTTTACATTCAAATGGTCATAACTTGAGCTACAGAGATCCAAATGAGGTGGTTCCAGTTGCGTTGGAAAGCTAACGTTCAGGGCTTTGATTTAACATATAATTTGCTATAGTGGCAAAAAACCAGCATGGCAGATTTTATAACCAGCAAATCCTGGGCTGTTTTTGACCCAGTTCTCAGCCCAGAAAACACAGATCAGAGGCTATAAAGTGGGAAAATGCATCCATTCATAGATCACATTCATAATTCACATTTTTCATAATTTAGATGTAGTTTTAGAGATAGAGAGGTTCTCTCCTCTCTCTTAGGATTTAGGATTAGGATTCCTCTTAAAGGAATTAGGATTTCATCTTTTCAATCACAGGTTCAATGTTCCTTTACTTCAATTTACCTTCTACTTTTATTTATTCTATTATTTTATTTTAGTTTGCCAAATTGGCTTATGAACTTTTCATGTTAGGATTTTCTTAACTAATGCAATTTGAGGTATTTTTCAGATATATGATTTTTTATTTAGCTTTCTACATTCTTGGCTTTGGTTGATTGATTGATAACTATTGAGTTGTCAAACTCATTGTGATTGATAATTGGTATCTTTGCTGATTGATTTAGATTCCTATAACTCTAGTCTTTCCTCAGGAGTTGACTAGGACTTTAGGTGTTAAATTGATTTATCCACTTGACTTACCTTCATAGTTAGAGGTTGACTAAGTGGGAGCAAAAATATAATTCTCATCACCATTGATAAGGATAACTAGGATATGACTTCCAGTTTTCATAGTTTGCCAAGAGTTTTTCTTAGCTATTGATTTGTTAATTCCTGCAATTTATTTCTCTTGCTCAAACCTTTTAAAAACCCCGAAATATACCTTTGCAAAACCAATAATAATTCATACTTCCCTGCAATTCCTTGAGAAGACAACCCGAGGTTTAAATACTTCGGTTATCAATTTCAAAGGGGTTTGTTAATTGTGACAACCAAACGTTTGTACGAAAGGATTTTCTGTTGGTTTAGAAGCTATACTTACAATGCGATTATATTTGTGAAATTCTTTACCGATAGAAAATTCGATCGTCAAACAAGTTCATCTACTCAATCTTTGGAGAAAAGCATAAGTTGAAGTAACCTATCCACCTGCACATCTTAGCATGCACCGAGGACGGTGCAACCTTTAAGTGTGGGGAGATCGATACCGATCTCCGTGGGTTATTCACTTTCTTCTCAACACCAATTTTTGTTTTTCATTGTTGCATTTGCATGTTTGATTGCATGTTTATTTGATTTTGTACATATATTACCATTACTTGGTTGAAGTGATATTTTCTTTTTTAAGAAAACTTTTTATAGTATTTCATTAATTTGAATAAAACTTTTTGAAAAACTTGTATGAAGAAATATTATTTTGAGACATGGTTTAGAGCTCGAACAGACAAAACCAGAGAGATTTTGAGCTTATTTGATTGGTTGCATTTTTTCAACCAATATTTTATTTTGGTGTTTGTTATTCTCTCTAAAATTGTGATCCTTGTCTTGCTTGATTCTTATATTTCCATTGTTTAATGTATGCATACACTTATATGATTGAGGCCTTAGTTCACTGAGCTTACATACCCATATAGCCTTACCCTTTCATTATCCTTTGCAAACCAATGTTGAGCCTATTTTACCCCTTTGTTCCTTACTTTAGCTCATCACTAACTCTAAGCGAAAAATAATAATGTCCTTAATTTGAATCCTTGATTAGCTTAGACTAGTGAAAGTGCTCATGAATTAAGTGTGGAGAAAGTGGGTTTAGAAACGTTTGGTTTGGGAATTAAGTATGTTAGACTTTCTGTAAAAATGCGAAAAATGTTAAGAACATGTTTATGCATTCAATACCTTAATCATATGCATTGAAAAAAATTATTAAGAAAAGAAAAAAAAGAAAAAAAAGAGAGCAGAAAAATAAAAAGGGGAAAAAATGCCCCAAAGTAAATGGTGATAACAATGCACATGTACTGTACTCAAAACTTGGAATGCATAAATATGTAGTAAACACAGTTAATGGGTAGTTATTGATTTTATATTATGATTACATGGATTGTCCTAAGTTAGGTGGAAAGTTTAAGTTAATTAAGGATTCAGATTTTAGTCCACTTGACCAAATACAACCCTACCTTAACCCTAACCCCATTACAACCCTTAAAAGACCTCTTGATATGTGTATCTGTGCATTAATTTTTGTTGATTGTTAGATGAAGAGCAAGCTATAGAAAGAAAGATTAGTAGATAATTGAGAGAAATGACCCTAGACACTTGAGAGGGAAAATGATATACACTACCAGTAAGTGTTCAGTGCTTAATTCTATGTTCCCTGCTTTCATGAGCTATCTTCTTCTTGCAAGTGAAATCCAGCTCATATTTGTTCTTGAAAGATTTATTTACTTTTTCACCAAGTAGGTAGAATCATTTTAGCATGTAGTTGCATTCATATAGATAGGTTGCATTTCATACATTCTATCATTCCTCTTCACTCCCTTATAGCTTCTTTTGAGCTTAGCATGAGAACATGCTAATGTTTAAGTGTGGGGAGGTTGATAAATCAATATTTTATGGTTTATCTTATGCTCAATTGAGTGGATTATATCAACCTTTCATACACTTATTCATGCTAATTGCATGAGTTTACGTTTTCCTTCCGGATTTTGTGCTATGATTGAAAACATGCTTCTTTGGCCTTATATTCGCTAATATTAATCCTCTCTTATTACCATTAGATGCCGTGATATGTCTGTTAAGTGATTTCAGGGATTACAGGGCATGAATGGCTCAGAGGATGGAAAGGAAGCATGCAAAAAGTGGAAGGAATACAAGAAGTTGAAGAAATTGCTAAGCTGTCCATCCTGACCTCTTTGCATTCAAACGGTCATAACTTGAGCTACAAGGGTCCAAATGAGGCGGTTTTAGTTGCATTGGAAAGCTAACATCCGAGGGTTCGACTTGATATATAATTTTTTATGGTGGCTATACAGATAAGTGACGCTAACGCGTGCTCCACGCGAACGCGTTGCAGTGACGAAAAACCAGCGTGGCAGATTTTATAACCAGCAAATTCTGGGCTGTTTTTGACCCAGTTCTTGCCCCAGAAAACACAGATCTGAGGCTATAAAGTGGGGGAATGCATCCATTTATAGATCATATTCATAATTCACAATTTTCATAATTTAGATGTAGTTTTAGAAAGAGAGAGGTTCACTCCTCTCTCTTAGGATTTAGGATTAGGATTCCTCTTAAAGGAATTAGGATTTCATCTTTTCAATCACAGGTTCAATGTTCCTTTACTTCAATTTACCTTCTACTTTTATTTATTCTATTATTTTATTTTAGTTTGCCAAATTGGCTTATGAACTTTTCATGTTAGGATTTTCTTAACTAATGCAATTTGAGGTATTTTCAGATATATGATTTTTTATTTAGCTTTCTACATTCTTGGCTTTGGTTGATTGATTGGTAACTCTTGAGTTGTCAAACTCATCGTGATTGATAATTGATATCTTTGCTGATTGATTTAGATTCCTATAACTCTAGTCTTTCCTCAGGAGTTGACTAGGACTTTAGGTGTTAAATTGATTTATCCACTTGACTTACCTTCATAGTTAGAGGTTGACTAAGTGGGAGCAAAAATATAATTCTCATCACCGTTGATAAGGATAACTAGGATAGGACTTCCAGTTTTCATAGTTTGCCAAGAGTTTTTCTTAGCTATTGATTTATTAATTCCTGCAATTTATTTCTCTTTTTCAAACCTTTTAAAATTCCCGAAATATACCTTTGCAAAACCAATAATAATTCATACTTCCCTACAATTTCTTGAGAAGATGACCCGAGGTTTAAATACTTCGGTTATCAATTTCAAAGGGGTTTGTTAATTGTGACAACCAATCATTTGTACGAAAGGATTTTCTGTTGGTTTAGAAGCTATACTTACAACACGATTATATTTGTGAAATTCTTTACCGATAGAAAATTCGATCGTCAGGTAGCACGAATCCCCACGCTTCGTACAACTGAACTAGCAAGTGCACTGGGTCATCCAAGTAATACCTGAGCGAGTCATGGTCGATCCCATGAGGATTATGGTTTGAAGCAAGCTATGGTTATCTTGCAGATCTTAGTCAGGTGAGTAAGAGATATTGGTATATTTATGACTGCATAAAAGGAATAAAAGGTATAAAATACTTTGTGAATTGAATTATAATCAGGGATGTGAAGACGGTTAGGGCTTGGAGTTGCTTTGTCCTTCTGGATTAACTTTGGTCTTACTGTCTTCTTCAATTGTGAATGATTTATTCAATGGCAGGCTGTATGTGATTGATGCTGGTTTGAGCAGCCGCCAATACTCCTCCAGATTTGAATACCAGGGTTAGTGCGCATCAAGTCTAATTGAGGGTGAAGCTCCTATAGTCCACTCTCCTTAATAATCTTACTCAAAACGCCATAGATAAGGTCGGATCTTTCGGATCAGGGAATGCTCCACATTTGGGTTCTAGCCTCTACCATAAAGACCCTAATCTCCCCATACCTCAGCTGAATTGGTGTGTCGAGAAGTCCCCAACGAAGTCGTGGATTAGCCGTCTGAGAGATGTATAATCAAGCTGGCGGATCGATGCTTTTCAGCCACGTATTCATATTAAGCAAGAAGAACACGAGTGGTTGTCAAGCACACAGTCTTAGTATGAAGAATGGAGCTGATTGTCACGGATCATCCCATTCATCAATTTGAAGAACGAATATACATCTTAGAATTGAATCAAACACGAATTGAAGAGAAACAGTAATACTTTTATTAATTCATAGAACTCAGCAGGGCTCCTCCCCTCAATCTAGGAGGTTTAGAAACTCACACTAATAGGAAAAACAATGATAAAATAAAAAATATGGCATAAAAGTCTATATCCCCCTTAATGAGAGGTGTAAAAGTCTTTAAATACTAAACTAACGACTAAGGATTACATTAAGAAGGGTAAAACAGTCTTTTAGTGCTAAAATCTACTTCTGGGGCCCATTTGATGAGTGTTTGGGCTGAGCTTTGATGAGATCTACGTGTTACGAGGCCTTTAGGGTGTTGAACACTGGCTAGGGGGTCCTCTTTGGGCATTTGGACGCTGGTATCCTCCTTTGGGCACTGGACACTTGAAATGGGGCAGGAAACTGGCGTTGGATGCCAGTTTTGGGCCTTCCATTCTAAAGCAAAGTATGGAATATTATACATTGCTGGAAAGATATGAAAGTGAGATTTCCATAGCCGTTGAGAACATTGTAATAACCATATTTTTCACGGATTAAATCATTTAAATGCACAAAATAAATTCTGAAAATTTAGGATGAGAATTTGGGGATTTAAATATGATTTTGGACTCAATAGGTTTTTCTAAGTCAGGAAATGTATCTTCTGCAAAAAACCGTAAAAAACTGCAAACCGGTAGTCAAACCGGTTGAACCGGTTCAAGTCTGCTCGGTACCACACGAGAAAAAGTGGAAATAGTCAAAAACCATAGAAAAGCATTAGAAATGAAAAACCAGGCGTTAGGGTTAATGGTTTGGCCCACGGGCTAAAAACGCTAACGGGTTAGACCGGGTTCAAGTTGGGCCCAAACCTAACACTATATAAATCCATTAAGTGGCCATTTCAGCCACTTAAACACCACACCAGCAGTAGCAGCATGAACTGAAGAGAGTAGAAGTGAGGGTTTCATTCACTATTCATCTTCTCCTTCTTTCTCTTATAACCAATGTTCTGAAAACCGGTTCGAACCGGCCGGTCGAACCGATCGAACCGTGAACCAGACACTGAAGCGGTTCGGGTAACAAGGAAAACCGCAGAATTTGAAAACCGGCATTGAACCGATGAACCGGCCGGTTACCGGTCGGTCGAACCGAATCGGGACCTGGCCGGTTTTTTAACCTTGCAGCAAAACGCCGCCGTTTTGCGTTTTGGGAACCCTAATTCCCTTTTCCCTTCGCAGTTCTCACTTCATCCAGTTGCTCATCACTCCACTCCAGCGTCCCACAGAAGACAGAGCAACACCCACGAGGCCACGACCCACCACACCTGAAGCCCTCAACGCACTCACCTCCGTCGAGCTCAGCTCCGTGGCGCCGTTGGGTCCGTCGCACCATCAGATACCTCGCGCAGTCAGCTCCGTCCCGCAGTTGAGCTCAGCTCCGTCGCGCACTCAGCTCTGTCGCACCCTCAGCCACTTCGCATGTAACCTCCGTCGAGCTCTGCCTCTGAGAGAAAGCAATAGAGAAGCGTTGAAGCGTTGAAGAAATTAAAGCATGAAGTCCTTCGAGCTCTGAGAGAAAGCAATAGATTTCCTTATTTTCAGGTAATTTTTAATTTAGTTATGAACATGATTTTGTGATGAAATCTGATACTGATTCTGATGAACAGAACTCTGATGAATAGAACTCTGAGTCTCTGAAACTGTTATGAACTGATATAGTGATATGTGAACTCTGTGAACTCTGATGAAATTGTGATGAAATATGAACTGATTTTGTGATGAAATATGAACTGATTTTGTGACATGTGATGCTACGATTTTAGGAAATTGCACGATCGGCAAAAATTCCTTCCGGCAAATGCACCGGTTATCGTCAAGTAAAAACTCACAATAGAGTGAGGTCGAATCCCACAAGGATTGGTTGAGTGAGCAATTCAGATTAGAAGTGTGTTCTAGTTGAGCGGAATCAAGATTTAGATGAGAATTGCGGAATGTTAAATTGCATGAATTAAAGAGCGAGAAGCTAAATTGCTGAAATTAAAAAGGGATCGGGGTGATTGCATGAATTTAATTGCAGAATGTAAAGAGAAAGTGGTAGATCAGAAATGGGGAATTCATTGGGTTTCAGGAGATATTGAGATCTCCGAATCAAAACATTTTTATCCCTTCCTCAACCAATGCATTCATTGAATTTTGCTTGGCAATCTTATATGATTGGATCCCAATCCTTTGGCTCACCAATTCTCTCTAAAAACAAACAAATTCCCAATCCCTTGGTTTAAATGTTCATAAGAAGAGATGATGCTCGATCACTGATTATACCACACAGTTTCATGAACCACAATTTGGAGGGATTACATGTCACAATATCCATCCAAACCCCAAT
>NC_029776.3:70580293-70580809 GCF_000817695.3 Arachis duranensis | reverse complement strand
ATTTAGTCGAACACGTTTAAGCTTCAGTTTAAGGTTAAACTGAAGCTTAAACGTGGAAATGGAAGAGAGCAACTACGGAGTGTGGAATGGTCGAACACGTTTAAGCTCCAGTTTAAGCTTAAACTGGAGCTTAAACGTGGAAATGAGAAAGCAACCCTGGAGTGTGAAATTGGTCGAACACGTTTAAGCTTCAGTTTAAGGTTAAACTGAAGCTTAAACGTGGAATTGAAGAAAGCAACCCTGGAGGAGAAATGTCGAACACGTTTAAGCTCCAGTTTAAGGTTAAACTGGAGCTTAAACGTGGAAATGCTCCCTGGTGCATTTCTCATTCTGGCGTTTAACTTCTAGTTTAAGGTTAAACTGGAGGTTAAACGCCAGTTTCAGCATTCCTCAGCTTTCATGATTTTGGCGTTTAAGCTCCAGTTTAAGCTTAAACTGGAGCTTAAACGCCACTTCCCAGCATTATATGGCTTGGCAGTTTAAGTTCCAGTTTAAGCTTAAACTGGAACTTAAACT
>NC_029776.3:70575543-70578927 GCF_000817695.3 Arachis duranensis | reverse complement strand
TTGATTCTTGGGGTCCTGCTTCTTCTTGCTTCTTGCCTCTTTTTGACCACTTGTACCCCCCTTTGTCTTTTTCATCCATTCTTATCCTTCCTTTTGTACCTGCACAAACAAACAACTTTGCTATCATTTTTTTCGGTCCATGTGAATAATGAATAGTACTTGCACATGTTTTTCATTCTTTTTGAATTGTAAATCAATGATTGACTTCATGAGCTTATAGCCGTGACCCTTGTATGTATGCACACTTATTACTGGACACCAAACTTAGTGTTTGGTAATGTCTCCTGATGACATGAAATCCATGTTGGTTGTCCTTAATGAATGTGCATAATTCTAATAAATCATAGTCACTTTGGCTCTTTGATCCTAAACAATTTTACTACCTAAAGTAATTGAAATCAAAGTATTAAAACATGCAAATGGTATACTTGTCATGAATTTCTAAATCCAGAGGAACTTCTTGCTTTTCATTAACTGTGTTCAAAGAGGAACACCAAACTTAATGTTTGGTTGTGCACCTTGAATGAAAGATTGAATACAATTTGAATAAGATTTGGGGTGCCTTCAGGCACACCAAACTTAGAGACCAATTGTATTTTACATGCAATGTTTAGTGCACCTTATCAACAGTTGTCCTGAGGATTCAAGTTCATGCATAAGAAACCATGCTTTATTAGATGCAGAGCAAAACAATAAAGAGTAAGGATACTAAAACATGGGTTGCCTCCCATGAAGCGCTTCTTTAACGTCACTAGCTTGACGGTTGTCCCTTGTTAGGGTGGATTGTAGTGCTTGATGTCCTCTCCTCTCACTATGAAAACGTCCCCATTTGCTTCCTTCATGATTTCCAAATGTTCCATAGAAAGAATTTTCCTGATTGTGAACACTTGAGGGAGCTGGGAAGGAATGGGTTTGAGGCCAGGTGGGATTGGCAGATAATGACTTGATATCACTTTATCTCCCAGAGAGAAACCTCCAGTGGGAATTTTCTTGTTTCTCCACCCTCTTAGCAATTTCTTTACAATTCTTCCCTCTCTCTTGAGGATTTCTTCATTGACCCTTATGCCAGGAGGATCCTTCTGATCTGTTTCTATTGATTCTTGTGGCTTTAACTCTTGCAATTCTTGTTTGCCTTCCAAGGACTGTTTCAGAGTTTCAGCTGCTGGATTTCTTTACTGTTTCAGAGTTTCAGCTGCTGGATTGCTTTCCTCCAAACACAGATGGCTACTATCATCCTTAGGCTTTTCAGGTTCTGGTTCAGGCTCAGATGCAAGTTTGAAAACATGAAAAATGAGCTGTTCATCATGTACTCTCAAAATTAGCTCTCCTTGTTCTATATCTATGAGCGCTCTAGCAGTGGCTAGAAATGGCCTTCCCAGAATGATAGGGTGTAGGTAGCTTTCCTCTATGTCCAAAATGACAAAGTCTGTGGGGAAGAAATAATTTCCCACTTTCACCAGCACATTCTCAACTACCCCTTCAGCTTGCTTCTGAGTTTTGTCAGCCAGTTGTATGATTACATCAGTGGACCTCACCTCATTTAGTTGTAGCCTCTTCATAAGAGTCAGAGGCATCACATTTATGCTAGCTCCTAGATCACAGAATCCTCTGTCAATTTTTGTTTCCCCTATGATGCAGGGGATATGAAAACTTCCTGGGTCTGTTTTCTTAGAGACCATATCCTTCTTGATGAGTGCACTGCATTCTTTGTTCATGATTACAGTTTGTCCTCCCTTCAAAACTCTTTTCTTGCTCAGCAATTCCTTCAAATACTTGATATGTGTAGGCATCTGCTGGAGAATCTCAAGAAAGGGAATATTGACATGGAGAGACTTAAATGTCTCTAAAAACCTTGAATATGTTTTCCCTTTTTCACCTCCTCCTAACCTCTGAGGAAATGGTGCTTTTGGTTGGTATGTTTCCAGCATGCCTTTATTTTGCAGTTCCTTGGCTTGCTCAGCGGTGGTTGGGAGTAAGTGTTTGTGTGGCTTGGTATGATCTTTGGTTGGAGTTTTGGTATGTGGAATTGTTATGTTGGTTGGGGTTGTAAGGTTTTGTGGTTTTGTGGTTGGGTTTGCTGGTTTCCCCACCCAAAGTTTGGGTGGTTTTTCCAGCCTGGGTTGTAAGTGTTGGAATGTGGATCATATGGTTGCCTTTGTTGATTCCCCACATAGTTGGCCTCTTCCCAATCACCTCCTTCAGTACTTACTTCCTCTTGATCTTGTGTGTGTATTGCAGCCACTTGATTTGTTTTTAAATTCCTGGTGAGCTCTGCTAGTTGCTTGGCAAACACCTTGTTTTGGGCTAGAATTGTATCAACATGGTTCAGCTCCATGACTCCCTTAGTGTTGTTTCTCTCTGAAGCATAGTAGTACTCATTCTCAGCCACTGTCTCAATCACTTCAATGGCTTCTTCCACAGTCTTTTTCCTGTTCAATGAACCTCCTGATGAATGGTCTACAGCTTTCCTTGATTCATAAGAAAGTCCATCATAGAAAATATGCAATTGCACCCAGTCATGGAACATGTCTGGTGGGCATTTCCTTGTCAAATCCTTGAACCTCTCCCATGCCTCGTAGAGAGTTTTCACCATCTTGTTGTCTAAAAGTCTGAACCTCAGATCGAAGCCTATTGACCTTTTGTGGGGGGTAGAAACGTGCCAGAAACTTGCTTTCCACCTCATCCCAGGTTGTTAGGCTCCCCCTTGGGAATGATTATAGCCACTTAGCTGCCTTGTCCCTAAGTGAAAATGGGAACAAGAGCAGTTTATAGGCATCTTCCTGGACTCCATTGGACTTCACAGTGTCGCAAATTCTCAGAAATTTTGTGAGATGTTGGTTTGGATCTTCATTAGCACTACCACCAAATGAACAATGATCCTCCACCAGTGATATTAGCTGTGGTTTGAGTTCAAAATTGTTGGCCTGAATGGGTGGTTTCTGAATGCTGCTACCACAATTCCCAGAGGTTGGGTTTATGTATGAACCAAGAACCCTCCTCTCAGGAATGGCATTGTTTCCATCAGCTCTCTCATGGTTGTGAACTTCTCTATCCATGTTGAGATCTAGAGCTTCCTCAAAATTGTCCTTAGATTCTCCTTCAGATTCTCCTTCTCTCAGTACTCTTTTCCCTCTTGCTTCCCTTCTAAGTTTATGAAGGGTCCTCTCTGGTTCGGTATATGGAGGAGTTGATGTCTCTCCTCTCCTACCTGTCATACAAGAACACAGCACAGGCAACAAACAAGTGAAATACTCTTGGTTAAATGAAAGAGTATGGTTAGAGCAGTTGAGGAATTAAATCAAATAGTTAGTGGGTCAGTGAGTTAGTTGCTTGAATTTAAAGGCATAAAGAAAGAAAGGCAAATAACAGAGTGCAGAAATTAAA
>NC_029776.3:70559325-70574830 GCF_000817695.3 Arachis duranensis | reverse complement strand
CCCTAATTTCCTTTTGCTTTGGGATTATGATCCATAATGCAGATGAGGCTGCTGATCCAATTCTGTAACATTCATTGAGCCAACTTAGTGATAATCAAGTAATGACACATGACTCAACAAATTGAAATTCCAGACTCATCAATTCTTCAGGCCCAATCCCATAAACCATGATATTCAATTGGGTTTCATACCAGAGTACGTTTAAGTTAATGTTTGTGCTCAAATGCTAACTTAAACTGCAATATCTTTGGCCTAGAAACCCTTTCAAATAGTGGCGTTTAAGTTGCAGTTTAAGCTTCAGTTTAAGGTTAAACTGAAGCTTAAACGTGGAAATGGAAGAAGGCAACCCTGGAGGGTAAGTAGTCGAACACGTTTAAGCTTCAGTTTAAGGTTAAACTGAAGCTTAAACGTGGAAATGGAAGAAGGCAACCCTGGAGGGTAAGTAGTCAAACACGTTTAAGCTTCAGTTTAAGGTTAAACTGAAGCTTAAACGTGGAAATGGAAGAGAGCAACTACGGAGTGTGGAATGGTCGAACACGTTTAAGCTCCAGTTTAACCTTAAGGGAAAATCTTTGTAAGAGTTTTTAATGTAAGTGCCATATGAATTCCAATTCTTCATCTTTGACCAAATTTAATTGGCGATCTCAATAATCATCCATTTAAAGATCTATTCGTGCTCCAAACTGATCAACTGAAGTCTTCCCCTTTTGTTTTGTACTCCGAAGAATTGAAACCTGCAAGATATCACAATGAAAAAAAAACATAGGAAAAAAACCATCATTTTTCAAAAGGTTAGTTCAGAAGAGGATTAAGCTAGCATAGCTAGATAAACGTTTTTTGCACTCATTCTAAATCGCATACTGAGCTAAACGTTTTTTGATTGGTTGTTTGTTTCTTGACTTTTGAACTTTGAATTTATATTTGAATGAGATTATAACATTTGGTTTATGTAGTACTTTTAATTTGAATGATATTTTAAAGTTTAGATTAGACTATAATTATATTTTCATGTGCTTATTTATATTTTATTTATTATTTTATTATAAAACGGTTTTACGGTTCAACCACGGTCAAACCGGTTGAACCTATGAACCAGTGAACCAGTGCTTAGAGTGGTTCGATGACCAGTTTGGCTTTCAGAACCTTGCTTATAACTTGAGCTACGGTGCTCCGATTTGCATGCCGTCTGCAGCTACGCGTTTCTTGTGAAGAGCTCTACAAAACCCATTTAAGAAACTGGTAAGGAAAGCTCGAATCCCTCTCAGTTTCTCTCTTCAAAATTTTGGGTTTATTAGGGCTTTGGGTTAAATGAATTTTTGTAATTTTGGATGTTTAGGTTTGCTCTAATCCTTGCTTAGCATTGGATTTTTGAGCATTAATGGATAGGAGGGCCCAAGGAAATAAAATCCTGGCCTAAGCGGCTAAATCAAGCTGTCCCTAATGATAAACCCCATTTGTAGGGTTTATCTTGTATTGATTTTAGGAGATTTTAACATCTTTTACCCACATTATTTAATGAATTAGCATGATTTTGTGATTGTCTCCTTATTTGTGCTTAGATGTGAAAACACACTTTTTAGGCCTTTAACTTGATGATTTTAAGCTCCCTTTGATTCCACTAGATTCCTTGATGTGTTTGTTAGTGATTTCAGATTGAAAAGGGCTAGGAATGGATCAAAGGAGTGAAGAGGAAAGCATGCAAAGTGGAGAAATCATGAAAAGCCAAAGAATTGAACTCACCCATGGATGCGCGTGTGAACCAGGCGCCTACACGCACCTTGCGAAATGGCCCATGGACGCGTACGCGTGCTGTGCGCATACGCGTCGATGCTGATTCTTGATTTTTAAGTGAATTCGCACCCAACAAATTCTGAGGAGTTGTGGGGCTCAATCCCAACCAACTTTGGCGCTAGAAATGCTATTTAAAGCCAAGGATTGAAGAGCAAAGAGAGATTGAATCATTAAATTCATTAGGATTAGTTTAGAGTTAGTTTTATAGAGAGAAGCTCTCACTTCTCTCGAGGATTAGGATTAGGATTAGGTTTAGTTCTTAGATCTAGGTTTTAATCTTTGCTTTCTTCTACTTCTACCTTTCAATTCTCTATTGTTACATTCATTCTTCTTCCTTTCTTTTGTTGTAATTTCCTATATGTTGTTTCTATATTTTGTTGTAGATCTACTATTGTTCCTTCCATTTTCTTTTAATTCAATTCAAGGTAATTCATAATAATTGTGCTTCTTTTGATTGTTGTAGTTAATTCTTTGCAATATTAGTTGTTAGATTTTATTCTTGTTGTAGATTTCATATGCTTTCCTTTTATGCCTCTATGTGTTTGATAAAATGCCTCTTTTAGCTTTAGTATAGATTTTGTTCCTCTTGGCTTTGGTTGAGTAATTAATGACTCTTGAGTTATCTAATTCCTTTGTTGATTGATAATTAGAAGTTGCTAATTAATTTGAATACCTTTAAAGCTAGTCTTTCCTTTAGGGGTTGATTAGGACTTGAGGAATCAAATTGAATCATCCACTTGACTTTCCTCCATGGTTAGAGGTTAACTAAGTGGGAGCAATGGACAATTTGTTGTCAAAATTGAGGAGGATAACTAGGATAGGACTTCTAGTTCTCATATCTTGCCAAGAGCTTTGTTAGTTGTTAGTTTATTTCCTTTGCAATTTACCTTTCATGTCTAATATCTCAAAAACCCCAAATATAACTCACAACCAATAACAAGACACTTCATTACAATTCCTACGGAGAACGACCCGAGGTTCAATACTTCGATTTATAAATTTTAGGGGTTTGTACTTGTGACAAACAACTTTTTTGTATGAAAGGATTATTGATTGATTTAGAAACTATACTTGCAACGAGAATTCATTTGTGAAATTCTATACCATCAAAAATCCTATCATCACTTAACCATGTGCTTGTCTCATGAAGGTCCAAGTGAAAAGCTTGAGACTGAGTGGTTAAATTCGTGATTCAAAGCAAAAAGAGTGTGCTTAAGAACTCTGGACACCTCTAACTGGGGACTTTAGCAAAGCTGAGTCACAATCTGAAAAGGTTCACCCAGTTATGTGTCTATGGCATTTATGAATCCGGTGGTAATACTGGAAAACAAAGTGCTTAGGGTCACGCCAAGACTTATAAAGTAGCTGTGTTCAAGAATCAATGTACTGAACTAGGAGAATTAATAACACTATCTGAAATTCTGAGTTCCTATAGATGTCAATCATTCTGAATTTCAAAGGATAAATTGACATGCCAAAACTCTTCAGAAGCAAAAAGCTACTAGTCCCGCTCATCTAATTGTGACTAAGTTTCATTGATATTGTGAGATTCATTGTATATTCTCTTCTTTTTATCCTAATTTGTTTTCAGTTGCTTGGGGACAAGCAACAATTTAAGTTTAGTGTTGTGATGAGCAGATAATTTATACGCTTTTGGCATTGTTTTTACATAGTTTTTAGTATGATTTAGTTAGTTTTTAGTATGTTTTTATTATTTTTTAAGCAAAATTCACATTTCTGGACTTTATTATGAGTTTGTGTGTTTTTCTGTGATTTCAAGTATTTTCTGGCTGAAATTGAGGGACCTGAGCAAAAATCTAATTCAGAGGCTGACAACGGACTGCTGATGCTGTTGGATTCTGACCTCCCTATACTTGAAATGTAATTTTTGGAGCTACAAGAGTCCAAATGGCACGCTCTCAATTGCGTTGGAAACTAGACATCCAGAGCTTTCCATCAATATATAATAGTTCATACTTTGCCCAAGTTTAGATGACGCAAACTGGCATTTAACGCCAGCTTTCTGCCCTATTCTAGCGTTAAACGCCAGAAACAAGTTGCAAGCTAGAGTCAAATGCCAGAAACAAAGTTACAAACTGGCGTTTAACCCCAAGGAAGACCTCTACACGTGAAAGTTTCAATGCTCAGCCCAAGCACACACCAAGTGGGCCTGGAAGTGGATTTCTGCATCACTTACTTATTTTTGTAAACCCTAGTAACTAGTAGTATAAATAGAACATTTTACTATTGTATTAGGGATCTTTGGATGAGCTTTTGGAACATCTTTGATCATTGTTAGTCCTTAGACATTGGGGGCTGGCCTCACGGCCATGCCTACCTTATTTTCACTTATGTATTTTCAACGGTGGAGTTTCTACACACCATAGATTAAAGTGTGGAGCTTTGCTGTTCCTCGCGTATTAATGCAAAGTACTACTGTTTTCTATTCCATTCATGCTTATTCTTATTCTAAGATATTCATTTGCATACAAGAACATGATGAATGTGATGATTATGTGATGCTCATCACTATTCTCACTTATGAACGCGTGATTGACAACCACTTCCGTTCTACATGAAGACAAGCTTGAATGTATATCTCTTGGATTTATAATCAATGATTCACATCGATTCTCCCCTGACAATGGGGCATCTGAATCCGAGATTGGAACCTCTGTGGTATAGGCTAGAATCCATTGGCAGCATTCTTGAGATCTGGAAAGTCTAAACCTTGTCTGTGGTATTCCAAGTAGGATCTGGGATGGGATGATTGTGACGAGCTTCAAACTCGTGACTCAGCTATATTAGAAATCACTTAAGATAGATTACCCTTTTATGGTGCAATGGTTTAAGTTTTCTTAAGGTTTTACATATTATGCTTATTTGGTTTAGAATGCTTTAAGCTTGAATTCTTGTGATGAATATAGAGCCTAGGATTGCCTTTGGCATTCCGGGGTCTTATATCCTACATCACTGAAAACTGTTACCATACTGAGAACCTCCAGTTCTCATACCATATTTCTGTTGTGTTATTCAGATGCAGGTCGCAATCCACTTCGGTAAGTTGTCTGTTTGGTGACAGGAGTAGAGGATCTGGATATCTTTTGGAGTCCTTTTGAGTTATTATTATTATTATTATTATTATTATTATTATTATTTTTTTCTGTCTGGTTTCATATATGGTATGTATCTGGCTAGTCGGCTTAAACTCCGTGCGTCGTGGCTAGTGTCTTGTGATACTATGCTATTATACTATGGTGTTTTGTTACTCTATATCTATTCCTTATGCTTTAAGTCAATAGTTTCGTTAGTATGTTTTGCACTTTTTAAATTCATATTTTGAGCTATATTCTTTATCAGGCTTCTAGATATTACTAATTCTTTCTATATAATATATGTAAAAGCTTAGAACTTCCGTAGCCTTTGATTAACCATTGCTTTACGATGCAAGGTAAGGCTTAGGCTAATTAGGGTGTTACAAATGCTCCATTTGGATTTCTGTAGCTCCAGAAAAGCTCTTTCGAGTGCAAGGAGGTCAGATCCGGATAGCATCTGCAGTGCTTTCTCTGTCTCTGAATCAGAATTTTGCTCCAGCTCTTCAATTTCAGCCAAAAAATACCTAAAATTGCACAAATACACACAAATTCAAAGTAGAATCCAAAAATGTGAATTTTACACTAAAACATATGAAAAGTTAATAACAATTAAATAAAACATGCTAAAAACTATATGAAAATGATGCCAAAGAGCATATAAAATATCCGCTCATCAATGAGATGTGCACTGATTTAGAATTTCTCAAAACAATAATCACTTCATCGGTAGCATAGTCCAAACAATCAATTAAAGTTTAATATTCAAATACAAATAACCGAGAGTAATTAAACCTCAGGTCATTTTCCTTAGGAACTAGTGACAATTACCGCACAATTTTGGTTGTGGAAAGCAAGAGGTTTCAATAATGATTGAAGCAAACAATTAAAGAAATAAAAGAGCAATCAAAATTGCAATTAATAAACTAATAAAGGAATAAAAGAACTATATATGTAATATGGACAAGTAATGCTTTAAAATGGTGAAAATGCATTTCAAAACATAAATGGAACCTTGACTTGGGATGACTTATGGAATTCCTCCCTTTCCATAACCACAACTATGATAATTATGATGGATTAATCTCACCTAGTCAACCCTTAACATCGAAGAGTAAGTCAAGAGAGCATAATTGTTATTAATCCACAAATCCTAGCTAACTTACTAATTACCTTAGTAAAAAGCTAGTGTTAGTGGAAACAATATCAACTAACAACCCAAGAATTATCACTAAATGTCAGACATCGTGACTCTAGTATTCCATAAATTCATTTCCCCAAGTCAAGGAGTGGAAATTTACCTCATAATCAAAATATGCATTTCATCAAACACATGGTAGGCATATTCACAAAACATGGCAAAATTGGGAAAATGCTTAAAACTATGAACAGCTAATGATCAAAAGCAACAAAGGCAACTCAACAAACATAAAATAACCACTAAACATCAAATTCATTAACCAAAACTCAAAATTGCAAGAAGCATATATGTATTGATAAAGGAAATCAAAATAGAGGAAGGTGCAGAACACGTAGTGTAATAAAAAAGAAAATTAAGAAATACTTACAATAGAAACAAGCTAGGATCCAAGATCAAAATTGGGAATTGAAAACTTGTAGATAAACCCTAATTACATCCTAAGAAATTTGAGAGAAAAATAAACTAAACTACCCTAAAACTATCCTAAGTTATTGTATATTGTATTGTGTTGTGTGGTGTTGCTTGCTTCTTCGTATATGCTTCAACCCCTTCAGAAATGGGCCAAAAAGCCCTCAATATCGCGAGCCACGTGACTTTTTAATGAAGTCAAGCGCAGGGACTTGTGCGTACGCACACATGCTGATTTTCATCCTGTGCGTACGCACAGAAGTTGTGCATACGCACACATGCTGATTTTTGCACTTGTGCATACGTACCGCACTTGTGTGTACGCACATTGGGCTATGTGCTTCTCCTTTGTTTTCTTCATGTTCTCTCCCAATTGCATGCTTCTCTTCCACTCTTATCCAGCAATTCCTACCTATTACACCTAAAATCACTCATCAAAACCATCAAGGCATCGAATAGAATGAAAGTGGAATAAAATTAATTAAATTAAGCACAAAATAGCATGTTTTCACAATTAGACATAATTTAAAGAGAAAACACAAAAGCATGCTATTTAAGTGAATAAATGTGGGTTTATATGATGAAATCCACTCAAATCAATCCAAAATTTATCATCAAATGTGGATTCATCTGTGATTCTTTGGTAACTTCTACTGAAATCATGGCTTTGATTCCGTAAGCAAGTCGGAAGGGTGATTCCCCTATTGTAGAGTGTGGGGTTGTCCGATAAGCTCATAAGACATGAGGGAGCTCGTCAGCCCAGGCCTTCTTTATGTCTTGTAGTCGTCGTTTTAGCCCGACCAATATGACTCTATTGGTTGCTTCATCCTATCATTGGCCTAGCGGTGTTCTACTCAAGTGAACTGGTGTTTGATCTTTAAGTTGGCCACCTGGTTTTAGAAGCTGGAGTTAGTGAATTGGGTCCCATTGTCCGTGATGATGGAATGAGGAACCTCAAACTTGTGGCAATGTTCTTATACAAAAATTTCTGACTTTTTTGGGCAGTGATAGTTGCTATGAGCTCCGCTTCGATCCATTTAGTGAAATAATCAATCTCTACCAAGAGGTATTTGACTTGGCCTGGTCCTTGTGGAAATGGTCCAAGTAGGTCAAGACCCCATTTCGCAAATGGCCGTGGTGAGGTGACACTGATGAGCTCTTTAGGAGGTGCAACATGAAAATTGGCATGTTTTTGGCATGGTGGACACTTCTTAACAAACTCAACTGCCTCTGTCTATAAGGTCGGCTAAAAGAAACCAACTCGGATCACTTTTTTGGCTAGTGACCGATCTCCCAAGTGATTTTCACATATACCACTATGTACATTCTCTAAGATTTCATTTGTGTTGGAGGTCAGGACGCATTTTAAGAAGGGTGTTGAGATCCCTCTATGGTATAAAACATCGTGGACTGGTGTGTAGTTTTGTTCCTTTTTTATAAGCCTTCTGGTTTCCTTTTCCGTTCTCGGGAAGTGTGTGAGGTAGTAGATTATGGGAGTCATGTATCCTAAGTTCTGGTTGGATATGGCTAACACTTCTATTTTCGAATTGTCCTCCTCTTTTAAAATTGATGGTGTTTGTAGGATCTCTTGGATAAGACTCCTACTGTTGCCCTCTGGCTTGGTGCTGGCAAACATTGAAAGAGCATCAGCTTTGGCATTGAATTCCCAGATTATATGTCAGATATCACTCTTTACGGAATGTGCCAATTGTTCTCGGGTTTTCTCCAAGCATTTCTTTATAGTTGGGTCTTTATCTTGATATGTTCCATTAAGTTATTACTTGTCCACATATAGGCTCCATGTGGTCGGATCTCCTGGGCTTTCAAAGTATTCAGCTACAAATTCGGTAAGGTATTGTGGCTTGATTACTATCTGAGCTTCATACTTTAGGTTGAACTCAGACAGTTCCACTGCCCGTTGTAGTATCCGGCCCGCTAAGTTTGTCTTTAGCAGGATATGTTTTATTGGTTGATTAGTGCGGACTCTAATGGTGTGGATCTGGAAGTAGGGTCGGAGTCTTCACGACGTAAGGATAAAGGCATAGGCAAACTTTTCTATCTTTTGATAGTTTAGCTCCACCCCCTCTAAGGCTTTGCTGATGTAGTAGATAGGTTGTTGTCCTTTTTCTTCCTCCCGTACTAGCGCTGACACTATAACCCGATTTGCCACAGATAGGTATAGGACGAGCTCTTCTCCCTTTATAGGTCGGGCGACTATGTATGGCTGTCCCAGGAAGGATTTGAAATCTTGGTAGGCGTGTTCATGTTCCGAGATCTATTCAAATTGTTGGCCCTTCCTTAGGATAGAGTATAGGGGGGTGACTTTAGGGCTGATCCTGCTAGGAACCTGGATAGAGCTGTTAACCTCCCATTCAGTTGTTGAACCTCTTTGACATAGGTCGGACTCTTCGTATTTAGAATTGCTTGGCACTTGTCTGGATTTGCTTCTATGCCCCTTTGGGTGAGCATGAAGCCTAAGAACTTCCCAGCTTCTACTGCAAAGATATATTTCGAACGGTTTAGCCTCATGCCATGCTTTCTTATGGTGGTAAATAACTCAGAGAGGTCGAACAGCAGTGTCGTGCTCTCTTTGGTTTTGACGAGCATGTTGTCTACGTATACCTCCATGAGTTTTCCTATGTTGGGGGAAAATACTTTGTTCATCAGTCACTGGTATGTAGCCCCCGCGTTCTTCAATCCAAAGGGCATCACTATGTAGCAATAGTTTGCCTTTGGAGTTATGAACGTGGTCTTTTCTAGATCTGGTTTGTACATAGGGATTTGATTGAATCCCGAGTAGGCGTCCAAGAAAGGCAGATACCGATAGCCTGAGGTTGAGTTGACCAAAGCATCAATGCTGGGAAGAGGATCAAGATCCTTGGGGCAAGCTTTATTGTGGTCAGTGTAATCAACACAAATCCTCCATTTTTCGTTTAATTTTTTCACCAAACCGATGTTAGCTAGCCACAATGGGTATTTGACCTCCCTTATGAACCTTGCTTTCAGGAAGGCTTGGACTTGCTCCTCCATGACCTGTGCTCTTTCTGGTTTGAGTTTCCGACGCTTTGGCTAAACAGGTCGGGAGCCCGAATACACTGCGAGTTTATGGGACATTAGGTCGGGATCTATGACAGGCATGTCAGAGGCTTTCCAAGAGAAGAGGTCAAAATTTTTCCTAAGTAGATCAACGAGCTGCTCTTTTAGGTTTTCCTCCAAGTTAGCCCCTATACTTGTTGTCTTGTTAGGGTGGTCTCTGATTTGTATTTCCTCTACCTCGCCCCTAGGTTGGGGGCGCAGTTCTTCTCATTTTTGAACTCCACCCAATTCAATCGTATTGACCTCTTTACTCCCAAGACTGCTTTTTAAATCAAAGTTTTCATTGTAGTATTTTCGTGCTTGCTTTTGATCTCTCTTAATAGTGGCAATCCCTTCCACTGTGGGAATCTTCATACAGAGTTGAGGTGTTGAGACAACAGTCGCAAGTCAGTTCAAGGTTGTCCGTCCTATTAAGGCATTATATGCCGAATTTACATCAACCACTATGTAATTAATACTAAGCTCTTCAACCTTGCACCCTATCCAAAAGTGGTGTATAAGGAGATGTACCCCAGCAGTCGGATTGGTGGGTCTCCCAGTCCGAATAGGTAATCTGGGTAGGCCTTTAAGTCATTTTCTTCCAACCCGAGCTTGTTGAAAGCGGGTTTGAATAGGATGTCGACCGAGCTGCCCTGGTCCATTAGGGTTCTTTGGAGGTTGGTGTTTGCTAGAATTATTGTTATTACCATGGGGTCATCGTGTCCGGTTGTTGTCCCTTTGGCATCCTCCTTGGTGAATGAGATGGTTGGCGTATCAGGTAGTATAACTTCCTCTCCGACTTGATATACCTCCTTGAGGTACCTTTTTCGGGATGACTTTGACATTCTTCCCCTTTGTCCCTTCTTGTTTTCTTTGGATCGCCCGATCTGTTGTCTAGGTATCTATCTAGCCGGCCTTCTCTTACCAGTTTTTCTATGATGTTCTTTAAGTCATAGCATTCATTGGTGGAATGTCCACAAAGCTTGTTGTATTCGTAGTACTCTGTCTGGCTTCCTCCCTTTTTGGTTCCCTATCTTTCTTGAGGGATTGGTAGGACGGGTTTGGCCAAGCCAGAGGTTTTCTAAGTCGGGAATTCTCCTCCTTATTGATGTACTTTGATAAGTGGATATTTTATACACTTTTTAGCACTATCTTCTTATTGTTCTTGGCTATGTTTTGTTAAGTTTTACCAAGTTTTAGTAGGTTTTAGCGTAAAAATCACTTTTTGGATGCTACATTGATTTTTCATGGTTTTCCAATGTTTTTAGGTGATTTTTGACTGATTGTAGCAAGTTTTGGAAAAGTCTAATTCAAAGGCTGAGAAATGACTGTAGATGCTGTCAGATTCTGACCTTCGTGCATTCAAACGAACTTTTCTAGCTCTACACAGGTCCAAATGGTGCTTTCTCAATGGCATTGGAAAGCTAACTTCCAGGGCTTTCTAGAAATACATAGTAGTCTATACTTGTCTTTAGAAATGAAGGCCCAAAATGGGCGTTGAACGCCCAACTATCACCCCCTTTTGGTGTTCAACACCCAAAAGGGAGCAGCTTGGCATTTCGACACCCACAAAGGAGCAAGGCTGCAGTCCAATGCCTAAAAGGGAGTACCAACTCATGGATTCACCCCATGCTTAACCCAAACACTCAACAAGTGGGCCCAGGAAGAGAATTTTTGCACTAAGAGTCCAGTCTATCTTAATTCTGTAATCCCTAAGTATTATATTAGTATTTAAAGGAGAAGATCACCCTTGTTTAGGATCCTCTTCTTCCACCTCAAAACTATTTTTAAATTATATTATTTTCTGTATAGTATGAGCAACTAAACCTCCTAGGTTAAGGTTAGGAGCTCTAGTCATTCTTATGGATTAATAATATCATTGTTCTATTTCAATCTATGCTTGATTCCATTCTAAGATGTATCTTCATTCTTCATCCTAATGAATTGGGAGTGTAACCTGATGGTCATCCCTATTCTACATGCGTTCTTGTGAGTCATTGACAGGATAGTACTAAACCACAAGCTTGATTATACATCTCTTAGATGGCTAATTCATGACTTCGTTGGGGACTTGGAGACATCAGTTCAGCCGAGGTACAGGGCAATTAGGGCCTTTGTGGTATAGGCTAGAATCAGGAAGCAGCATTCTCTGATCTAGAAGATCCGACCTTGTCTGTGGCACTTTGAGTAAGAACAAAAAGGGAATGGACTGCAGGAGCTTCACCCCCGTACAGATTGGATGACCATTGACCTGGTGTTTGATCTGAAGCAGGGAAGATTAATGATCATTGAAATGGCGTTAATCACTTATAGCTTGCCACGGAATGAATCATCAGAAGTTGAAGTAGACAGTGAGCAAAGTTGATCCAGAAGGAGGAAGCATCTCCGAAGCCTCAACCGTTCTCTTATCAATTGAATTCACATCTATCCAGTAATACTTTATTTATTCTATTTTTATGGGTTTTTCCACAATAACTATATTTTCTATCCGCCTGACTATGATCTACAATATAGCCTTTGCTTGTTCAAACCAACAATCTCCATGGGATTGACCCTCACTCACCTGAGGTATTACTTCGATGACCCCGTGCACTTGCCGGTCTATCAGTGCGAATATTGTGGAGTCAATTTCATGCACCAGGTTTTTGGCGCCGTTGCCGAGGATTTTTCTAGTTTAACAAACTACTGGACTATCTTGTTGCTTAGATTAGGTATTCTTTATGGTTTATTTGCTCTTTTGTTTGTATCTTTTGTTTCCTTTTTCAAAAATTTATTCTAAACCTTTTCTTTTCTTTAGTAATCTTTATCTTTTATTTGTGTCTTCTGTCAGTTTTTAAGTTTGGTGTCCCCTTTGTTTCATATTGTCTTTAATTTAAGAAATTGTTCTTGTTTTCTTTCTGGATGTTTGAAACCATCTTGGTAATTTTTCTTGTTTGATTTCAAAATTTCTAAGTTTGGTAGCTTTTAGTATTTCTCTTTTAAAAATTTTCAAAAAACTAGTGTCTTTAATCTTAAAATTTTTAATTCTGGTGTCTCTATGTGTTTTTCTCTTCTTAAATTTTTGAAAAATTGTTCTTTGAGTTCTTCATTGTGTTCAAGTTGTTCTTGGTATTTTTCTTGGTTTGATCTTAAAATTTTTAAGTTTGGTGTCCTTTTGTGTTTTTCCTCCCAAATTTTCAAAAATTGTGTCATTTGATTTCAAAAGTTTTAAGTTTGGTGTCCTTTAGTGTTTGTATTTTTAATTTTTTGAATTTCAAATCTCAAAAATCTTATCTTATCTTTCCCTTCTTTGAATTTCAAAAAAAAAATATATCCTATTTTCAAATTTTAAAAATTCAAATTCAAAATTTAAAATTCAAATTTCAAAACCTTATCTTATCCTAATTCAAATTCAATTTTCAACATTCAAAATCTAAAATTCAAATTTCAAAATTTTCAAAATCAATTTTCAAATTTCAAACTTCAAATCTTTTGAAATCTTTCAATTCTTATCTTTCCTTGTTTGACTTATTCTTTCAAAATTTAAAATTTCAAAATCTTTCTTTGACCTCCTCTTCTTTTTAATTTCAAATTTTCAAAATCAAATCTTTTGTCTTAAATTTTAAAATCTTATCTTATCTTGTTTGACTTTCTCTTTTCTAATTTAATTTTTCAAATCAAATCTTTTATCTTTATTTTCAAATCTTTATTAGTGAATTGTTTGTTTTATTGTAAATTTTAAAAGTTTCGTATTTTCTTGTTAGTAAAGTTTAATCTCCTCTTTCTGAATCTTTCCAATTCTGTACCGTATCTTTCTTTTAAATTAAAAATTTTAAAACTTCCTTATCTTATCTTCTTTTTAAATTTTAAACTTCTAAATTTTAAATCTTCACTTTCTTTTAAAAAATTCGAATTTCAGAATCTTTATTTGACTTTTTCTCTCCAATATTCAAAAATATCCTTTTTAATTTTTAATCTTGTCAGTTAAGTGGTTGTCATATCTTTTCTTTTATTATTTTTTTTGAAATTTCTAATTTATTTTTAGTTTTTTATTTTTATTTTATTTTATTTTATTTCGAATTTCAATAAAAATATTTGTTCATACCCTGGGTCGAGCTGTCCGAGCTAGGATGTTCAGTAGCAAAGCGACCGACCTCTTTAGGTCAAGCGGATCGACTTCTTCGTAAAGAACTCGGCCAAATCGACAGGAAAGCCCAAAGAAGGGCCCAACTCAAGGAATATGACCCCGATCCAAAGGCAGCCCAAGCCTATAGAGATAAGGGTGGTTCCATGGAAGATAAGATGACCTCGACAAAAGATAAGATAAGATAAGATAACTAACTTATCTTATCCAAAGAAGGTCACATCTCACCATTATAAATATACTGGAGCACCTAGGTATAACTCATACTCTGATTCTATTCAATACCTGCTTAATACCCTTGCTAACTTAAGCATCGGAGTCCCTTGTGATGGTGTTTTTGTGGAAAAATGAATTCCCAACACACAAATCCAACCGGCAAGTATACCGGGTCGCATCAAGTAGTAATAACTCACTTAGAGTGAGGTCGATCCCACAGGGATTGATGGATCAAGCAACTTTAGTGGGGGATTAGTTTAGTCAAGCTAACATTGAAGTGAATTTGGATGAAGTGTAGCCAACAAAAAGTAAATTGCAAGGAAATTAAAAGATGCAGAAAATAAAATTGCAGGAAACTTAAATAACAAGAAAGTAAAATAGCTGAAACTTAAATTGCAAGAAATATAAATTGCATCAAATGTAAAGGGGGCTGGGGTGCTAGCAATTAAATGAAAGCAGTAGATCCAAGCTTAGAACAATTGCAAGGAAATTAAATTGCAGGAAAAGTAAATTCAAGGTCACAGTAGCTTAAATGTAAATTGCAGAAGAACACAAGCGCAGGAAATTAAATTGGGAGCAATAAGATGCAACAAAGAGACATAGATCATTTTTCAAGTCTCAAAGTGAAACTAATAATTTCAATGAAACAGTAAAACAGAAGAAAAGCCAAGAGCTCAATTGCTCACTTGACCAAAACAGAAACAAAATTCAACTCAATTGTGAAACTCAGAAAAGAAATTCAAGATCTCAAGGAATCAATAAGACTAGAGAACAAGTCTAGATCTCAAGCCCTTCCTTGATCAATTCAGAGAACAATTTGCAGAAGAAAGAAGAAAAATGAATTGCAGAATTAAAGAGAAGATGAAGCAGTATGTGAATTTCAATTATGCAGAAAAAGTAAACAAGAGATCTCAAGGTGAGATTGAAACAGAATTTCTTCAATTCTCTACCCAAGATTTAAAGCAGAAAGGAAAACTTAAAGGAGAGAGCTCTCAAATCCTAATATTCCCTAGTGGGTCTCACCTCCTTACAAGGATGGCCTTGGTTCAATTGGTGAAGATTTGGGTTCAAAGGGAATTTGAGTTGAATTTTGACCCATGGGTTCCCAGGAGGCTGCCCTGCCCTTGTGGAGGGCAGGGCAGGATTTGGTGTGTGCGTCCTTGGTGCGAGCGTGGTGTGGGCTTGGAGTGTGAAGATGCTGCCCTGCCCTTGCGGAGGGCAGGGCAGAAAAATCTGGTGCGCCAATTTGGTGCTTGTGCGTGCTGCTGGTGCTGCCCAAGCCTTCCTTGGTGCGCCAATCTGGTGCGTGTGTGTGCACCACAAAATGCTGCCCTGCCCTCGTTTCCAAAAGATGAAGTTCCAAGTTCGAAACTTGGTGGATGCACACGCTACTCCTTTTCCTTGGTTTATTTTTTGCTTATTTTTGGCCCTTAAAGATGCCGCTCGTTCCTGCCTCAATTGTTCGCCAAATATGGATTGCTATATATCGTTGGAAAGCTCTGAATGTCAGCTTTCCAACGCAACTAGAAGCACATCAATTGGACGTCTGTAGCTCAAGTTATAGCCCTTTGAAGGAGGCATGGTCATGCTATGAGCGCC
>NC_029776.3:70558057-70559225 GCF_000817695.3 Arachis duranensis | reverse complement strand
GTTGCCAAACACGCCAATGCTTTCTTGAGTTGGCAACGTGCTCGATGCTCTTTCCTAGCTCAAGACATTGCTTCCCACGTTTCCATTGAACACGCCCATAGGAGCTGGTGTTGGTAACGTGCTCGAGCCTTCTTCAAGGCTCTAAACATTGCTTCCCACGTTGGCAACGTGGCTGGCAAGGCTTCCTGGCGTTGGCAACGTGGTTGGCGAGGCTTCCTGGCGTTGGCAACGTGGTTGGCAAGGCTTCCTAGCATTGGCAACGTGGTTGGCACCAAGACTTGGCATTGGCAACTTGATTGGCACCAAGACTTGGCTGGCAGCACATTCTGGCGTTGGCAACTTAGCTGGCACCCAAGACTTGGTGCCTAGCCAAGCAACCATTTCTGGCGTTGCCAAGGAACACGCCAATGATAGTGGCGTTGGCAACGTGCTCGAGGTTGTTTCCTATGGTGCCAAAGTTGCTTGGCGTTGCCTTGAATAACGCCTATGGTTCTTGGCGTTGGCAACGCCCTCGAGCTCCTCTTCAAGGCTTTATTCTTGTTGCTTGGCGTTGCCTTGAATAACGCCAGTGAAGTAGCACGTTGGCAACGTGCTCGAGCTTCCTGGCTGGGCAAAGTTCCTTGTTTGTGTGGCGTTGCCTAGGGACACGCCTGTGGTTCCTGGCGTTGGCAACGCCCTCGAAGCTCCTTCATGGCCCAAGTTCCTTGCTTGTGTGGCGTTGCCTAGGGACACGCCTATGGTTCCTGGCGTTGGCAACGCCCTCGAAGCTCCTTCATGGCCCAAGTTCCTTGCTTGTGTGGCGTTGCCTAGGGACACGCCTATGGTTCCTGGCGTTGGCAACGCCCTCGAAGCTCCTTCATGGCCCAAGTTCCTTGCTTGTGTGGCGTTGCCTAGGGACACGCCTATGGTTCCTGGCGTTGGCAACGCCCTCGAAGCTCCTTCATGGCCCAAGTTCCTTGCTTGTGTGTGTTGTCCATAGTAACTCACTCCTTTCTCCAAGTTGGCAACGCCAACTTCTCTTCCAAGGCTGCCTGGCGTTACCTTCAACAACGCAGCCTATTCCTCAAGTTGGCAACGCCAACTTTGCTTCCAAAGCTGCCTGGCGTTGCCTCCAACAACGCACCACATTCCTCAAGTTGGCAACGCCAACTTTGCTTCCAAAGCTGCC
>NC_029776.3:70556224-70557292 GCF_000817695.3 Arachis duranensis | reverse complement strand
TTTCAATCAACAATCCCAAACCAGTTGGTTCAAGTTGTTAAGTGTTGAGACACTCTTAAAGATTTACTAACTCAAGCCTCTCTCCTTAACACATTCAATCACAGGCATATAACATTGAAATTTTGTTTGGATAGTGGTGTCCAGCACCTCTTTGGGTTGCTAAATGTTCTGTTATAGAGCTACTCTTGATTGTGGGTTTTCAATCGATAATCCCGAGTTAGTTAACTCAAGTTATCGGGTGATGAAGCACCCCTCGGATTTACTGGCCCAAGTATGTCTCTTAACATCAATCACCACAGACACATATCCAAATTTTGTCATTGATGCCTAGCCTTTCATTCTTTGTACTCTATTTTCTTTATTGTCAAGGTTATTTGTGCTTTTACTGATAAAGTCTTTGTGATCCTTAACCGAACTAGTCTTATATAAGCAAGCATTCTTTTGAATTTCTTGAACATTGATTCTTTCACAATAAATGTATATATACTAGCACCTTTCTTATGGGACAACATGATTCTTTTTAAGCTAGAATTCTCTCTGTTCTTGCTCAAACTACATCTTTTATTCCATTGACAAGTAAAAGTACTTAAGACAAGCAACCATTCCAAACATGTGAGTGGTGATGCATGGAATGGGCAACATAAAAGAAAATGCTTCAAAAAGAAAAAAAATGCATCTTAGAAGGTATACCATATTTCAGACATACATCTTCTTTATTTAATAAAACATAAAGAAAAACAAAAGGAACTTCACCACCTTTAGTCTTCATGTCCCTTTTCCCTTGCTTGATTCTCCTTGCTTTCCTTTGCCATTTGGATCTTCTTTCTTTTTCTTTCTCAGCTCTCCTTGTTGTTTTGTTGTTGAATCCCCCTCCTCTCTTTGCCATACTCCTGAGCTTATCATTGTTTCCTTTAGCCTCTGAGCATTAAATCTCACCCTTGCAAGTTCCTGCTCTTCAAATATCTTGCGAGCTTCATTAAAGGTTTTAATTTGTGGGTTGAGTAATGGGGGTGTGGAGCAGAGGTAACTGAGCTTTTCTTGGGTGCATATATCATAGTCAAGTCTGTC
>NC_029776.3:70553702-70555408 GCF_000817695.3 Arachis duranensis | reverse complement strand
CCACACCAAACTTAGATGAATGCTTGTCCTCAAGCACAAGGAAAATGGTTGTGAATGGGAGAGATATATGACAACAACGTGACTTAGGCAAGCTAGAAAATGATGGTGAGGGGAGGTGGAGTGTTTCGGTTATGTGAGGGGATGTAGTGCTTCATGAGTTTTGTTGGGTAAAGATTAGGCTTAAAGCAAGAATATAGGAAACATGGAATGAGTTGGGGGTGTAGTGTGACTTCGGGTGATGAAATGAGGTTATGGGGGTAGAAGAATGAGTGATGAAGAGTGAGGTTTGATGAATATGGTTGAAGTATTTAAAGTGAACTTTGGTGGGGATGCATGATTCTAGTGAGTTCCGTGGTGCTATGCATGGTTCTAATGGTTCGGTCATAGCATGGGAAGCATGCTTCCTTGTGCCCAATGCATGTTGAGTTGTTTTTCCCCATGCACAAAGTTCAAGACTCATGTGACTTTCTCTTCCTTGTGTATCCGTGACCTCTTCCTCCAAGATTCCCCATCACTTCTTTCTTTCTTTCTTGCAACAAAATTCCAAAAGCTTGAGATTCTTAAAGTGACATTATTAGCTAACAACTCATGATGATATTCCTATGCAAAATTGACTAAACTAAAATTAAAATTTATGAATTGATTCCCTAATCTATTTTTTCTAGCATTAATAATGCAAGTAAAGACACCAAACTTAGTTTGTGACTAAGTGTTCTATGGAATTAATTCCAAAGATAGCCACATCAAACTTAGTATTTTACCTACATTATATGCTATTTCACGTTTTTTTTTTATTTACTAAAATAGATGAGTATACTTCCATAGTCTAGCATTTTCGTGTATGTATGGACACCAAACTTAGTTTGTGGCTAAATGTTGTAGAACACACTTTTGCCATTACTTCAAGATTGGCCACACCAAACTTAGTGCCTTGCATACACCAAGTACTAGTCTACTTAATCATTATTGATCACTAAAGTATGAGAATAAAAGACTCCCTGTGCATGGGTTGCCTCCCATGAAGCGCTTGTTTATTGTCCTTAGCTTGACATTGCAGCTTCTTTGCTCATGTTAAGAGTTGTACACTCTCTTCCTTGCTCCAAGGGCCACCAAAGTAGTGCTTCACCCTATGTCCATTAGCTGAGAATGTTTGTTTTGAGGCTTCATCAAGTAATTCGACATAGCCATGAGGTGATACTTTGGTGATGGTGTATGGCCCAGTCCATCTAGACCTCAACTTCCCAGGGAAGATCTTCAATCTTGAGTTGAATAGCAACACCTTTTGGCCCGGTTCGAATGTTCTTTGAGAGATCCTCTTATCATTCCATCTCTTTGCTCTCTCTTTGTATATTTTGGCATTTTCATATGCCTCCGATCTGAACTCCTCAAGTTCATTGAGTTGTAGCAACCTCTTCTCTTCTGCTGCTTGAGCATCTAAATTCAGAAGTTTGGTGGCCCAAAAGGCCTTATGTTCAAGCTCCACAGGGAGGTGGCATGCCTTTCCATACACAAGCTGAAATGGAGATTTTCCAATGGGTGTCTTGAAGGCTGTCCTATATGCCCAAAGTGCATCATCCAGCTTCCTGACCCAATCCTTTCTTGTTGTTCCCACAGTTTTCTCCAAGATCCTTTTTAGCTCTCTGTTGGCAAGTTCAGCTTGCCCATTGGTTTGTGGGTGATATGGTGTGGCCACTTTGTGAGTGACA
>NC_029776.3:70546511-70549641 GCF_000817695.3 Arachis duranensis | reverse complement strand
AATCTCAATGAGGTCTTGAGCCTCCTCGGCAGTTTTCATCATGTTGAGTGATCCTCCTGATGAGTAGTCTAGTCCCTTCCTTGCTTCTAAGCTTAAGCCTTCATAGAAGTTTTGGAGCTTAACCCAATCACTAAACATGTCAGGGGGACATCTTCTCATTAGTGCCTTATATCTTTCCCAGGCTTCATATAATGACTCCCCTTCCATTTGCCTGAAAGTTTGAACCTCTGTCTTCAACTTGATGATTCTTTGAGGTGGGTAGAACTTTGCTAGAAATCTGCCCATCACGTCATTCCAATTGTTGAGGCTTTCCTTGGGGAATGACTCTAGCCATTGAGTGGCTTTGTCCCTCAAAGAGAATGGGAATAGCAGCAACTTGTAGACATCTGGATGCACTCCATTTGTCTTCACTGTATTGCATATCCTCAGAAAAACAGATAGATGTTGATTAGGATCTTCAAGAGGTCCCCCCCATAAGAGCAGTTGTTCTGTACCAAAGTGATAAGCTGAGGTTTCAACTCAAAGTTATGAGCATGAACATTTGGTGTAGCAATACTACTCCCACAATGTCTTGGATCAGGGATAGTATACGAGGATAACACCCTTCTAGCTTGTCCATCATTATTGTTGTTGACCCCTCCAGGAGGATTTTGCATCTCATCCTCCATGACTTGATCTTCTCCCTCTGATTCCTCTGACCCTTCTTCACCAACTATGAACTTTCCTCTTTCTGCTCTCCTTAACCTTCGGCGGGTTCTCTCGTCCTCAATATCGCGTCTACTTGTTCCTGACATACACAAACCGAACCAAAATCACAAATGCAACACGCTAGAATTAGAGTGAAATTGGAGTTAGTGAAACAAAGTATCGAACAGTTAGTGGGCTTAATGAAAACACAAAAGAAAATGCTTAATCTAAACCACCTTTCACTAAAAAAAATGCTTAATCTAAACCACCTTTTACTTAATCATTGTCAATCTTTCCAATCCCCGGCAACGGCGCCAAAAACTTGATACGTAAAAATTAAGATTTCACGTACAACCGGCAAGTATACCGGGTCGTATCAAGTAATAAAACTCACAAAGAGTGAGGTCAATCCCACGGAGATTGGTAGATTAAGCAACTTTAGTTAAATGGTAGGTTTAGTCAAGCAAACATAGTTTTGATTTCATGAGCATTTTGATTTTTGAACATAATTGCAAGAATATAAATGACACAAAATGTAAAGAACTAGAAGATAGAAATAAAGTGGAAGTAAATAACGGAAACTTAAATTGCAAGAAACTTAAATGACATCAAAGATAAATTGCAAGGAATTAAAGGTTGCAGAAATTTAAAGAACATAAGAGTAAATGGCAAGAAGTAAATGAACAGAATGTAAATAACAAGAGTAGTAAATAGACAGAATGTAGAAAGGGATTGGGAATTGGGTAATCAAATAGCTAGAGCAAGAGAAATGAGAGTTAATGATAGAGAGGATCATTAGGGATTAGAGATGTTAGTTTTCATGAATTGATGTTAGTCAAATCCTTCTCAATCATGGGTATAGATCCATGGCAAGTGGGTGATTGAATCCCAATCTCTTGGTGATTCAATCTCTCTCAACATAACCAATTGCCACTCTCGTGATCTAATTGTTCATGAGAAGAGATGAAGCTCAAATCTATCCAGCCACACAATTCCTATAATCTCAACCAAGGAGAGTTACATCTCACATACTAACCAAGGTATATTGATTAAAGAAATCATGAAAGGATGAACTCTAAACTGAATTATGTGGCTCATTCATCAAATTCACCACATAATTCATATAGATTAACCCCTCTCTCGATGGTGGTTGAATCTTTGAAGAACAAGAGTTCCCTCTTTAGATCAACCACTAAAATTGAGAAAGAGAAAATGGTTCACCAATTCATTCCAACCAACAGAGCTCCTCCCCCTAATGAAAGTGGGGTTTAGTGAGTCATTGCTCCAATTTCAACAACAATTGCCATAAACAAAAATTAAACTAAGTGTAATTTCTTCTATTTATACTACTCCTATAACTCTTTCAAAGATCTTGAATTGGGTTAGCAATATGGGCTTCCTCTTTGTTGAATTCTTGGCTCAATTGATGAAGTTTCTGGCCTTTGTGAGGAATAGGTGAAGTAGAGCAATTTGGCACCAATTCTGGCCCATTGAGGGCGTTATTGGCACTAACTCCAGGCCAAATGCACGTTGGCAACGTGCAGGACAATTTCCTGGGCATGAAGTATGAAACTTGGGCGTTGCTAGCCCAAGTTGTTGCCAACAACTTGCTTTTCCTCTTCTTGGCCTTACTTTCATGCTAAATGTAGCCCAGAATTTGAGTGTCAACCTTCAGCTTCAATATGGACTATTATACATCATTGGAAAGCTCTTGATGTCTATTTTCTAATGCCACTGGAATCATCTCAATTGGACTTTCCTAGCTCAAGTTATGCTTCCTCAAAGAAGGTAAGGTTAAGCTGCCAAGTTGTTGCCAAAAACGCACCTTCAATCCCAAGTTGGCAACGTGCTCGTGCCTAGCCTCCCAAGGCAGGGGCTTGGGGCTGGCGTTGTTGCAAAACACGCCCCCTTGCTAGCACGTTGGCAACGTGCTCGTGCCCCCCTCCAGGGCTCATCTCTAGCTTCCTCAAATTTCAACCTCATTTTCTTGTTTTTGGGACCTAAAGATGACTCTGATTCAAGCTTCCATTTCATGCTTCACTATAGACTATTATATACATGGTCAGGCTGCCTTGTTGGAGTTGTTGTGGATAACGCCCCTATATTCCAAGTTAGCAACGTGCTGCCTCCTTTCTTCACCATCCAAAGCTTCCTGGCGTTGTTGCCAAACACGCCAATGCTTTCTTGAGTTGGCAACGTGCTCGATGCTCTTTCCTAGCTCAAGACATTGCTTCCCACGTTGCCATTGAACACGCCCATAGGAGCTGGTGTTGGCAACGTGCTCGAGCCTTCTTCAAGGCTCTAAACATTGCTTCCCACGTTGGCAATGTGGCTGGCAAGGCTTCCTGGCGTTGGCAACGTGGTTGGCAAGGCTTCCTGGCGTTGGCAACGTGGTTGGCACCAAGACTTGGCATTGGCAACTTGATTGGCACCAAGACTTGGC
>NC_029776.3:70543818-70545246 GCF_000817695.3 Arachis duranensis | reverse complement strand
CTGGATTAGGGACAGAATTGGTGTTCTTGCTAGTTGCCTTCACTTCTTTGGATTCAAGACTTGGTTGCTGTGTGATTATTGGAGTGATTTCTTCATTAAGAGCCTCTTGCATTTGTGGTTCCATGAGCTTTTCCTCTTTGCACTTCTCTGCTTCACTTGAGTGTGACTCCTCTTGAATGTCTTTCTCACTTTCTTGCTCTTCCACTTCCTCCCTTGCACTCAACATTTGACTTGATAGCTTTTTTATTGAGGAGGTTTGTTGATCTTCCCAAGATTTCTTCATCTCCTCTTCATATTTTTCAATCACAGATTCAAGGGAAGTTTGTGAGGATTGTGAATGTTCATGTTCCCTTTTCATCTCAAGTGCAGTTTCATTTTCAACCACCCCATTCTTCATTGAAAGTTCACTTGATACAGTAGCCTCCTCATCTTGCTCTTCCTCCATTGAAATTTCAATTGATATAGGAACCTCTTCTTCCTCTTCTTCACGCACAGATTGTTCCTCATCCTTAACACTTGGTGATCCTGAATGAATCTTCCTTTGCTCTACATGCCCTTCTGTTTTCTTGAGGAGGAATTCTTGTTCTATCCAGCGTTGTTTTTGTTCTTCCATAATTTGTTCTTGTCTTTCCAATAATTCTCTGGACTTTTGAAGGGGATCCTCAGCCACTAGCTCAAAGGATAAAGGTTGAGAGTAATTTTGTGGTTGGTGAGATGAGTTGTATGGATCTTGGAGGGAATTTTGTGTTGAGGCATAATCAAATGATGAACACTCTTCCAAGTATGCTCTGGCAGCACGATCAAGTGATAATGTTCTTAAATAATTAGAATGTGAATCATTGCATTTCCCTTCCCAGCCATCTTTTGTGTATGTGCCATAATAGTATGAGTCACTTTGTGGCTCTGGGAAATAGTTCATTTCACTTGATTGTTCATACTCCTTCATTCCTTGTTGATACTCCCATCCACCATGAGGATAATGATATGAATCATTTTGTGGTGGTGGTTGGTATTCCTCAAAATTTTCTTGCTCATCTTGGGGTTTTGAAGCAAATCTCCATGGATTGGAGTGCTCAGAATTTGTATCTTCTTGGTGATATTCCCAACCACCATTAGAGATTGGTGATGGTGGGTAATATCCCATAAAATTTGTTTGATCATAAGATGAGTTGAACTCCATTTAAATTTTGGAAAATACAACACCAAGAAAAATTGAAATTACTCATATCAGAGATGAGAATTTCTTAGTGAGGCAAAAACACAAACACCTTGGTTTCAACTTAGAACAGAGAACAAAAAAGAAAAAAATGCTTGATCTAGACTTCTCACCCACTTAATCATTGTTAATCTAATCAATCCCCGGCAACGGCGCCAAAAACTTGATGGTGTTTTTGTGGAAAAATGAATTTCCAACACACAAATCCAACC
>NC_029776.3:70541682-70543223 GCF_000817695.3 Arachis duranensis | reverse complement strand
GGATGGCCTTGGTTCAATTGGTGAAGATTTGGGTTCAAAGGGAATTTGAGTTGAATTTTGACCCATGGGTTCCCAGGAGGCTGCCCTGCCCTTGTGGAGGGCAGGGCAGGATTTGGTGCGTGCGTCCTTGGTGCGAGCGTGGTGTGGGCTTGGAGTGTGAAGATGCTGCCCTGCCCTTGCGGAGGGCAGGGCAGAAAAATCTGGTGCGCCAATTTGGTGCTTGTGCGTGCTGCTGGTGCTGCCCAAGCCTTCCTTGGTGCGCCAATCTGGTGCGTGTGTGTGCACCACAAAATGCTGCCCTGTCCTCGCGGAGGGCAGGGCAGTGTTTCCAAAAGATGAAGTTCCATGTTCGAAACTTGGTGGATGCACACGCTACTCCTTTTCCTTGGTTTATTTTTTGCTTATTTTTGGCCCTTAAAGATGCCTCTCGTTCCTACCTCAATTGTTCGCCAAATATGGATTGCTATATATCGTTGGAAAGCTCTGAATGTCAGCTTTCCAACGCAACTGAAAGCACATCAATTGGATGTCTGTAGCTCAAGTTATAGCCCTTTGAAGGAGGCATGGTCATGCTGTGAGCGCCCAGATTTTACCTTTGCGAAAATTCTTGCTTCCAACCTCACTTTGCATCACGATTCTGCCCTGCCCTTGGCAAGGGCAGGGCAGTGTGCGTGCTGGCTGCTTCCTTCCTTGATTTGGTCATGGGCCACGCTTTTAAAAGCGTGGCCTAAGGCTCCAAAGTGTACCCCAACTTCAAAGTGTACCCCAAAGCTCTTTTTTTCTCCTTTTTTTGTGCTTCTTTGCTTCTTTTTCTTCTTATTTCCTACAAGATTTATAAAATTAAAATATCAAGAAAATATATCATTTAAGTACAAAAAGCATTCAATATTTATGCACAAATCATCAATTTCTTGTATGAAAAAGCATAGAAAATGGGTATATGATGACATGTCATCAATGATCGTTCGACAAAGGTGAAAACACGGTTCATCTAAAGGACGATCAAACCAGGACAGAAACCACCATCTACAAATCGACAAAAATGAACACAGAATAATGCAAGAAGTTATCGAAAGTGATCCCAAAAAGAACCTGACGAGGTCTTATGGATTGCTATGTAATAACTTAAAAAGACTGACCGACACTAAAAAATCGGACCAAGTCAACTGATGAGCGGATAATTTGTATGCTTTTTGGCATTGTTTTTAGTATGTTTTTAGTATAATCTAGTTAGTTTCTAGTATATTTTTATTAGTTTTTAGCTAAAATTCACTTTTTTGGACTTTACTATGAGTTTGTGTGTTTTTCTGTGATTTCAGGTATTTTCTGGCTGAAATTGAGGGTCCTGAGCAAAAATCTGATTCCGAGACCAAAAAGGACTGCAGATGCTGTTGGATTCTGACCTCCCTGCACTCGAAGTGGATTTTCTGGAGCTACAGAAGCCCAATTGGCGCGCTCTCAACGGCATTGGAAAGTAGACATCCTGGGCTTTCCAGCAATATATGATAGTCCATACTTTGCCCAAGATTTGATGGCCCAAA
>NC_029776.3:70537563-70538291 GCF_000817695.3 Arachis duranensis | reverse complement strand
CCATCAGGCATAATAGAGGATATGATTGTCAAGGTTGGGCCATTTGCCTTTCCAACTGACTTTGTGGTGCTGGAAATGGAGGAGCACAAGAGTGCAACTCTCATTCTAGGAAGACCCTTCCTAACAACTGGACGAACTCTCATTGATGTGCAAAAAGGGGAAGTCACCTTGAGAGTCAATGAGGATGAGTTCAAGTTGAATGCTGTAAAAGCTATACAGCATCCAGACACACCAAATGACTGCATGGGCGCTGACATTATTGATTCTCTGGTAGAAGAGATCAATATGGCTGAGAGCCTAGAATCAGAGCTTGAGGACATCTTCAAAGATGCTCAGCCTGATCAAGAAGAACTAGAGGAGGCAAAGGAATTTTCGAAAATTCCTCAGGAGGAGGATAAACCTCCCAAGCCTGAACTCAAACTACTACCACCATCCCTGAAATATGCATTTCTGGGAGGGAATGACACTTTTCCAGTGATTATAAGCTCTGCTTTAAATTCACAGGAAGAGGAAGCACTGATTCAAGTGCTAAGGACACACAAGACAGCTCTTGGGTGGTCCATAAGTGATCTTAAGGGCATTAGCCCAGCTAGATGCATGCACAAGATCCTATTGTAGGATAATGCCAAACCAGTGGTCCAACCACGGAGGAGGCTAAATCCTGCCATGAAGGAGGTGGTGCAGAAAGAGGTCACTAAATTACTGGAGGCTGGGATTATTTATCCGAT
>NC_029776.3:70536630-70537377 GCF_000817695.3 Arachis duranensis | reverse complement strand
CCACCAGAAAGGATCATTTTCCTTTACCATTCATAGACCAGATGCTAGAGAGACTAGCAGGTCATGAATACTACTACTTTTTGGATGGCTATTCAGATTATAACCAAATTGTAGTAGACCCTCAGGACCAAGAGAAAACAGCATTCACTTGCCCTTCTGGCGTGTTTGCCTATAGGAGGATGCCTTTTGGTCTGTGCAATGCACCTGCAACCTTTCAGAGGTGCATGCTCTTTATCTTCTCAGATATGGTAGAGAAATTTCTGGAAGTCTTCATGGATGACTTTTCAGTATATGGAGACTCATTTAGCTCCTGTCTTAATCACCTAGCACTTGTCTTGAAAAGATGCCAAGAGACTAACCTGGTTTTAAACTGGGAGAAATGTCACTTTATGGTGACTGAAGGAATTGTCCTTGGGAACAAAATTTCAAACAAGGGAATAGAGGTGGATAAGGCAAAGGTAGAGGTAATTGAAAAATTACCACCACCTGCCAATGTTAAGGCAATCAGAAGCTTTCTGGGGCATGCAGGGTTCTACAGAAGGTTTATAAAGGATTTTTCAAAAATTGCAAAACCTCTGAGTAACCTGTTAGCTGCTGACACACCATTTGTGTTTGACACGCAGTGTCTGCAGGCATTTGAGACCCTGAAAGCTAAGCTGGTCACAACACCAGTCATCTTTGCACCAGATTGGACATTGCCATTTGAACTAATGTGTGATGCCAGTGACCATGCCATTGGTGCAGTGT
>NC_029776.3:70520096-70531105 GCF_000817695.3 Arachis duranensis | reverse complement strand
GATTCTATTCCGGCCTGATTGAGAACCGACAGATGAATTCCGCTATGCTGTGACAGAGCATATGCAATCGCTTTCACTGAGAGGATGGGAGGTAGCCATTGACAATGGTGAAACCCTGCATACAGCTTGCCATGGAAGGAGACTTGCGTGTTTGAAGAAGAAGACAGTAGGAAAGCAGAGATTCAGAAGATGGAGCATCTCCAAACCTCAACCTATTCTCCATTACTGCAAACCAAGTAATCATTTCATGTTCTTTTGCTTTTCACAATCAATCCTGATAATTTCTGATATCCTGACTAAGATTTACAAGATAACCATAGCTTGCTTCAAGCCGACAATCTCTGTGGGATCGACCCTTGCTCACGCAAGGTATTACTTGGACGACCCAGTACACTTGCTGGTTAGTAGTGCGGGATTGCAAAAGTGTGATTGCAATTTCGTGCACCATCAACCCAAGTTATCAGCAAATCCCTGAAAAGAGGTCTGGCCAACCCTATTAAAGAGGAATTGCTATAACTTAGAAGAGATCGACCTAACAAAGTCGGTCTCCTACAAGACAAGGTATAAAAGTAATCCCTGAAAGAGACCTGACAAAGGTCCAAGAAAGAGGATTACAAAAATAACTTAGAAGAGATCAACCTAACGAAGTCGGTCTCCTACAAGACAAGTTATAAAAGTAATCCCTAAAAGAGACCTGAAAAAGGTCCAAGAAAAAGGATTACAAAAATATCTTAGAAGAGATCGACCTAACGAAGTCCGTCACCTACAAGACAAGTTATAAAAGTAATCCCTGAAAGAGACCTAACAAAGGTCCAAGAAAGAGGATTACAAAAACAACTTAGAAGAGATCGACCTAACGAAGTCGGTCTCCTACAAAGACAAGTTATAAAAGTGTTCCGAGGGTTACTTGAAACTGTAGGTCGATCTCGGACGAGATCTTCTGTGTTGGTCGGAGCCGACGTGTCCGGCAGGTGTACAGCGGCCGGAGCTGGTGTGTCCGACTTGTTGGACTTGGTGGTGGTGCTGATCTTTTGTCCCCGGAGGGTGGGGGTACCTGCAAGGGACTCCGATGCTCAAGTTAACAAGGGTATTAAGCAGGTATTGAGTAGAATCAGAGTATGAGTTATACCTGGGTGCTCCAGTGTATTTATAATAGTGAGAAGTGACCTTTCTAGATAAGATAAGTTAGTTATCTTATCTTATCTTATCTATGGGTGAGGTCAGCTTATCTTCAACGGAACCGCCTTTATCTCTGTAGGCTGGGATTGCCTCTGGATTCGGGTCGTGTCCATCTATTTGGGCCCTTTATTGGGCTTTCCTGTCGACTTGGCCGAGCTCTTTGAGAAGAGGTCGGGTTGTCCTGACCTGAAGAGGTCGGTCGCTTTGTCTTGTAGAACATCCCGGGTCGGACAGCTCGACCCAGGGTATGAACAGTGCCCCTGCTTGAGCTCGGTTCTTCCTTTGGAGGTCGAGTCTTTGACTTCGGTCCTTCAAGTGAAGTCGAACTCAAGCATTTTGTCGATTCCTTTTCTTCGTAGAGTCTTTTTTGAATGTAAAACGTTTTCCTCTAAAAGCACGCACTCTTGTATAAGCACTTTTTTGGGAACACAAGCGGTTTTAACATCTGCATTTAATTGGCATTTAATTGCCCCATTCTCTCTTGGCTTTTATTTTGAATCTCTCAATCAAAAAATGGTTTCTCTTCTTCACTTCTTCTCCGTAACTCCTCCCTTTACTCTCTCGTTTTTCTGTTTCTCTCATCTGCTCTCTGTCTTTCGCTTGCTCCTCTACTTTTCTTGTGTTTATGGCGTCGCTTGGCGTTCTTCTGGGCAGCCTTTATCCCTGCGCTTCCACTCTTCCTCGAAGCTTCTTTCGTTTCCAGGTTAGTCTCATTTTGCATTTTGTTTTTGGCTTTTGCGATGAAGTTTTCCTTTTGATCTTCTTTTTGGAGAAAGTTTGGATTTTTCTGTTTTTATCGTGCTTGACTTTGTTGCATGCTCCGAAATTTTCTTTGTTTTTGGTGTGTACCTTTTGCTGCTTGAATCTTTTTCTTTTGCATGTTGCCGCTGTTTCTGTTTGTGCCTTGGCTTGATGATTTTTGCTTGATTTTGAAAAGTTTGTGCCTTTGCTGTTTTTCCATTGGCCTTTTTGGTGTTCTGATAAATTGTAGCAGTAGTGTTGGTAAACTGTAGGAGCAAATGCTTTTCCTGATAAACTGTAGAAGGGTGGATTTTTTGCGTTTTTTGCTCCCTTTGCTTTCTGTTCCGGACTTTATTCTGATGAGTGCCGAGATGTGGATTGTAGAAATGATTTTGAGGACCCTACTTGTTTACTACCTCCAAGGGATGCTCCAAGACTTCTTCTCTTGAGTCTTGAGGTTTTTCCCTTTTTGGTTTATTCGTCCGTTTGAGACGTTTTTGACCTATGTCCGAGATGTTTTTAAGTAATCCAATCTTCTTTTCTTTTTGTAGGATTTAGTTGGCCTCATGTATTCCCGAAATAACGTTGTAGAGATGCCTTCCCAGGTTCCTGCGGGTATGGACGATTGGGTGGACTCCATGATTCTCCTGTGTGTCTCGCTGGCTGATTCTGAGTTTTGTGCTCAGCTTAGGCAGTTTCATAGTGTCTGTAGCAATTCTGGTGATGAGAAGAACTATGAACTTGTCCTTCCTTCTTCTGACGAGAGAGTCTATTTTTCAACTCGGGTTGTTGATGGTCGCCCTTTCTTTTATGTTTATGACTTTTTCTTTGGTCCGCTGGGTATTACCCTTCCTTTTACGCAATTTGATACCGACCTGTTATGGTCTTGTAATATTTCCCCCTCTCAACTTCACCCTAATTCCTCGGGTTTTATAAAGATTTTTCAATTATTGTGCAATGGTTTAGGTATCCCTGCTTCCCAATCTCTCTTTTTCTATTTGTTTGTCTTGACTAAGCCCGGAGTGGTAAAAAAGAAGGCAGCTTGGGTCTCTTTTCGCTCTACCCAAGGAAAGAAGGTCTTTTCCATGTTTGACGAGTCTTTTCGTGATTTTAAAAACTATTTTTTCAAGTTCCGAGCTGTTGAAGGAGCTTGGCCCTTTTTTCTGGATGAAAATGATGAGCCTGCCTTTCCCCTGGAATAGCAAAAAGATGTGAGGGTCTCCAGGTATTCTTGGGACATGTTGGATGAGGCTGAGCGGGCCTTTGTGACTATTTTGGAAGAGCGCTGGGGTCAGCCTCCCTATCTTGATACAAAGAAATTTCTAACCAATCCTTCTCTTCTTCAAACTGAACTGGGTATCTTGTATTTTCCTTGCTATCTGTTTATGTTTACTTGTAGCTGTATTTCCGACTTGTTCGATTTGTAGCTTGACTCCTGTTTTATTTGCAGAGGCAATGAAGAATAATGAATCCATGAAAGCTTTTAAGAGGGCGTAGAAGGCGACTGCTGCCAGGAATATTGCCACCAAGGCATCTAGGGAGGGGTCCTCCCAAGTGCACAAGAAGCCGTCAGTGCCGAGTTCCCCCTTAGCGAAGAAAGCGATTCCGACACCTCGGGTCCGCTTGGTGGATCCTCATCCTGCTTCTGCCGTTCCATCTGCTGCCCTTCCAAATAAGAAACAAAAGACGGTTGAGCACTTCGACCTTAATGCCCCTGACTTCAATGCCATCGAGTTCATAGATCAACAAATTGGGCCCTATGGCACCCTTTCGATGGACGATGTGTCCATCCTCCGTCATTTGGAATTTATGGCCCGGAATCACGTGCAGATGGCGTTTATGGCGGCCGCTATACACCGAACTGCTCAAAGTCTCCCTCTTCATGCCACCAAGGCATTTATGGAGGAGGCAAAGCATGAGTTTGACCGGATGAAGGGGCTGAAGGAGGAGCTCGAATTAAAGGTGACCAAGTTAGAGAAGGATCTAGAGAATGAGAAGGCGAGTTCCCTTTCATTGGCGGCTTCTTTGAGGTTGGCCGAGGACACATCCCTGATGCATAAAGATAGTTATGTTACAACTTATCAGGAGGTGATGCGTCTGAGGGGGGAGTTGGACAGTGCTCGGGAGGATTATTCTGAGCTCCAAGGTCATCTTGTCGGCAGCGTGACTGCTTCTTACGAGAACTTGAAGGAGCAAGTTCGTGTCATTGCACCCGAGGCCGATCTCACCCTTTTCAATTTAGACAATGTTGTCAGAGATGGCAAGATTGTCCCTGATGATGAGGGTGATGATGATGCTGATCCTCCTCCTGTGTCCTCTACCAAAGTGTCGACTACCTCTACTCCTCCGGTTGCACCTGATTCGGATTGCCAAGTTCTGAACCGGGAGGATGGAACTATAGATGCCGTGCCTATTCAGACTCGTCCTCCTTCTCCCTGTCCTGATACTGCCAAGGATGTTCCTGATGCTTGCTGATCTTTTTCTGGATTCTTATGTTAGTTGGCCTGGCATGTGGGCTCTTAAAACTTTTTATTTATTTGCTGACGTTTTCTGATTGTTTTGTCTGGCAACCTTATTTAAAAAACAAAAGTAGCTCGTTATCCTTTTTTGATGGCCTCCGAGGCTTTAAAACTTTGTAGATCATATCAAGGTTTTTGATATTTTCTTCTATTTTCTGAGAATGTTGGACCTTGCAGTTTGATCTTTTTGGATTGCCTCGTGCTTATCATTTGTAGCTTGGATCCTCTGTAATTGTGTGGATCCGACTTGTTTTCTCGTTTTTGTAAGTATTTTTGGTGTTTCTCCAACTAATTTCTTTGCGTTGATTCCCTTTATTTCTGTAATCCTCTTTTCTGGACCTTCGTCAGGTCTCTTTCAGGGATTACTTTTGTTCGTAGGAGTCCGACTTTGTTTAGGTTGGTCTCTTCTATAATCCTCTTTCTTGGATCTTTATCAGATCTCTTTCAGGGGTTACTTGTATAACTTTTCAGTAGCAGGAGTCCGACTTCGTTATGTCGGTCTCCTTTAAGTTATAGCGTAATCCTCTTTCTTGGAACTTTATTTGATCTCTTTCAGGGATTACTTGTATAACTTTTCAGTGGTAGGAGTCCGACTTCGTTATGTCGGTCTCCTTTAAGTTATTTTTCGTAGTCCTCTTTCTTGGATCTTTTGTCAGATCTCTTTCAGGGACTACTTTGATAACTTTTTATTTTGGGCAGACTTTATTATGTCGGGCCCTTCTAAGTTAAAGTAATCATCTTTAATAGGGTTGGCCAGACCTCTTTCCAGGGTTTACTTATAACTTGGGTTGACTTGGTCCGACTTCCGCACGTCGGCCAGTCTTTAAGTTATTATTTTAGCTATCCGTAAGACCTCGTCAGGTTCTTTTTTTGGATTGCTTTCGATAACTTCTTACATTATTCTATGTTCATCTTTGCCGATTTGTAGAAAATGGTTGTATCTTTAGATCGTCCTTTGGGTGAATCACGTTTTCACCTTTATCGGACGATTATCTTTATCGTGGTCGGGCAGTGAATTTGTTTTTCACTTTCTGCTGACCTGTTGCTTTATAATCGGACGATGAATACTTCAGATTAATGCGTCTTGTACTCTTGTAGAATATCTAAAATATATTTTATTTAAAGGAAAATGCGAATATATACATGTGGGATTTTTCTGGTCTAGGTCTCAACCTGGTGCCTCATTAAAAAACCTTTTTCAGGAAAAAGAGTACATCCATTTAGTGAGACCTTTTACCTTTTCTAACTGTAGTATTTTCGTAGGTTGCAGGCGTGCCATGATCGGGGAAGCTCTCGTCCATCAAGCTCGGACAGTCTGTAGTAGCCCTTCCCAAGTACTTCTATGACTCGATAGGGTCCTTTCCAGTTCACTGCCAGCTTCCCTTCTCCGGGTCGAGTTGTTCCAATGCCATTTCGGATTAGGATGAGACCATTCTCTGCGAAACTTCTCGGCACTACCTTTTGATTATATCTGAAAGTCATTCGTCGCTTTAGAGCTTCTTCCCTGATTCGAGTTCTTTCTTGGATTTCGGGTAACAAGTCGAGCTCTTCTCTCTGAAGTTGGGAGTTTGCTTGTTCATTGTAGTGGACTATTCGGGGAGATCCTTCTTTGATTTCTATTGGAATCATTGCCTCCGCTCCATATGCTAGTCGGAATGGTGATTCGTTTGTAGTAGAATAGGGGGTTGTTCGATATGCCCATAGGACTTGTGGAAGTTCCTCGGCCCAGGCTCCCTTTGCTTCTTGTAGCCTCCGCTTTAGTCCGGCCAATATGACTTTGTTGGCTGCTTCGGCTTGTCCATTGGCTTGGGGATGTTCGACGGAGGTGAACTGGTGTTTTATGTTCAGGTTGGCCACCAGTTTTTTGAAGCCTGCATCTGTAAATTGGGTACCGTTGTCCGTGGTGATGGAGTATGGTATTCCGAACCTTGTAATAATGTTCCTATATAGGAATTTTTGACTTCTTTGAGCGGTAGCGTTGGCTAGGGATTCTGCCTCGATCCATTTTGTGAAATAGTCTACTCCTACTATGAGAAATTTTACTTGTCCTGATCCCTGTGGGAAGGGTCCGAGAAGGTCGAGTCCCCATTTCGCAAATGGCCAGGGTGAGGTCACGCTGATGAGCTTTTCTGGTGAGGCAATGTGAAAGTTGGCATGCTTCTGGCATGGTGGGCATGTCCTCACAAATTCTGTAGCCTCCTTTTGTAGAGTTGGCCAATAGAATCCCGCCCGGAGTATCTTTTTGGTGAGAGCTTGCGCTCCGAGATGATTACCACAAATGCCGCTATGTACTTCCTCCAAGACTTCCTTTGTGTTAGAAGTCGGTACGCATTTTAGTAAAGGTGTTGATATCCCTCTTTTGTATAGTGTGTTGTTTATGATAGTGTAGTAATGTGCTTTCCTTTTCAGCCTCTTTGCCTCTTTTTCATCTGTAGGGAGTGCTTCTGTTTTGAGGTAATTTATTATGGGGGTCATCCATCCTTGATGCCGACCTATTATGGCTAGGACTTTTTCTTCTTCCGCTATTGACGGGTTCTGTAGTATCTCCTGGATGAGGCCTCTGTTGTTGTCTCCTGGTTTGGTGCTGGCTAATTTTGAAAGGGCGTCAGCTCGGGCATTTTGCTCACGAGGTATGTGGTAAATTCTATATTCCCGAGTTGTCTGAGCTGTTCTTTGGTTTTATCCAAATATTTTTTCATGGTCGGGTCTTTGGCTTGGTAGCTTCCTATTATTTGTGAGGTTATGACTTGTGAGTCACTGTAGATGTTGAGTTTTCGAGCTCTAACCTCCCTAGCCAGCTTTAAACCAGCTAATAGTGCTTCGTATTCTGCCTGGTTGTTTGAGGCCGGGAATCCGAATTTAAGGGAGAGCTCAAGTTGAGTTCCTTGGTTGCTTTCGATTATCACACCCTCACCACTTCCTGTTTTATTCGAGGATCCGTCTACGTATATGTTCCACTCTTTGGGGATTTCCGAGGTGTCTGTGAATTCTGCGATGAAGTCGGCCAGGTGTTGTGATTTGATGGCTGTCCGTGCCTCGTATTGGAGGTCAAACTCAGACAACTCGATTGCCCATTGTAGGATTCTTCCTGCTAGATCTGTTTTCTGTAATATCCCTTTTATGGGTTGGTTGGTCCGAACTTTAATGGTATGCGCTTGGAAATATGGGCGAAGCCGCCGTGATGTGAGGATCAGAGCGTAGGCAAACTTTTCTATTTTCTGGTAGTTTAGCTCAGATCCCTGTAGCGCTTTGCTAATGAAGTAGACGGGTTTTTGCCCATGTTTGTCTTCTCTGACTAGTGCTAAGGCTATTGCCCGGCTCTCTACTGCGAGATATAATATGAGCGGTTCTCCTTCTCGTGGCCAAGATAGAATAGGTGGCCGTCCTAAGAACTCTTTGAAGTCTCAGAAGGCTTGCTTACATTCCGTCGTCCATTCGAACTGTTTTCCCTTTCTTAAAGTAGCATAGAAGGGAAGAGATCTTATCGCGGCTCCTGCTAAGAATCGGGATAGAGCGGCCAGCCTTCCGTTGAGTTGTTGTACTTCTTTAACACAAGTTGGACTCTTCATGTTGAGTATGGCTTGACACTTGTCTGGATTTACTTCAATCCCCCTTTGTGTGAGCATGAAGCCCAAGAATTTGCCTGCTTCTACTGCAAAGGTGCATTTTGCGGGATTGAGCCGCATGTCGTGTTTTGTAAGCTTATCTTCTAATTCTCGGCGCCGCCTTATCTCTCGGCGTAGATCTTCTTCTTTTTCACGTCGATGTTGGGCTTCTTTCTCAAGCTGCTCCAATCGATTTTGAAGTGCTTCCATTGCTCCTGGATTTGATGAATTTTTGTCTCCGTTGGTTTCTGGAGTTTCTTTGAGTATTGTGTCTGCGTTTTTATGCGGCGTTCTGTCTTCTAAACCAGAATCGTGGACGTTGTCATGGGCATCCGCCATGTTAATGGGGTGACTTCCAGATTCCCCGGCAACGGCGCCAATGTTCCGAGCGTTACCTGAAACTGTAGGTCGATCTCGGACGAGATCTTCTGTGTTAGTCGGAGCCGACGTGTCTGGCAGGTGTACAGCGGCCGGAGCTGGTGTGTCCGACTTGTTGGACTTGGTGGTGGTGCTGATCTTTCGTCCCCGGAGGGTGGGGGGTACCTGCAAGGGACTCCGATGCTTAAGTTAGCAAGGGTATTAAGCAGGTATTGAGTAGAATCAGAGTATGAGTTATACCTGGGTGCTCCAGTGTATTTATAATAATGAGAAGTGACCTTTCTAGATAAGATAAGTTAGTTATCTTATCTTATCTTATCTTTGGGTGAGGTCAGCTTATCTTTAACGGAACCTCCTTTATCTTTGTAGGCTGGGATTGCCTCTGGATTTGGGTCGTGTCCCTCTATTTGGGCCCTTTATTGGGCTTTCCTATCGACTTGGCCGAGCTCTTTGAGAAGAGGTCGGGTTGTCTGGACCTGAAGCGGTCGGTCGCTTTGTCTTGTAGAACATCCCAGGTTGGACAGCTCGACCCAGGGTATGAACAAAAAGTGATCCCAGAAAGAGACCTAACAAAGGTCCAAGAAAGAGGATTACAAAAATAACTTAGAAGAGATCGACCAAACGAAGTCGGTCTCCTACAAGACAAGTTATAAAAGTAATCCCTGAAAGAGACCTAACAAAGGTCCAAGAAAGAGGATTACAAAAATAACTTAGAAAGGGACCAACACAAAGAAATCGGTTATGGGGCGCTAAAAATACAAGCAAAAGCGAGAAAACTGAGAATCAAGTCGGACCCATACAGTCACGGCCTCAAAGGATCCAAGTTACAAACAATAATTATAAAAGCAATCCAAAGAGGTCAAGCAGCAAGATTCCAACACTCTCAGAAACCAGAAGAGATATCATGCTAAAGCGCAATAAAAGCATAGTATAATTAATGCGTGAGCATATTGTCTATCTTTTCCTAGCGAATTTGCATCTAATTTGTTGAGTTTAATTAAGAATTAATTATATTTTAACCACTATGGATGCTATTTTGAGTTTTGTACAATTTTATTTATTTTAGGTAGCATTCGGATGGATTTGATGAAATTTCTACAGAGAAAAAGAAGAAACCAAAGAGATGACCAGCGACGACCGACACGGACGCATGGCTCACGCGACCGCGCGGAATGGAGAAATCACAATGACGGGAACGCGTGAACTGGAATCTGCACAAATGACGCGAGCGCGTGGACGACGTGGACGCGTCACATACGTGATCTGCAATAATACAAAAAACGTTGGGAGTGATTTCTGGGCTTTTTTGACCCACTTTTCAGCCCAGAAAACACAGATTAGAAGCTGCAGAATGGACAAAGCAAGTGGTCCCCACCCATCAACTAAAAATCTGTTAATTAATTCGAATTTAAATTCAAATCTTATCTTTTAGGAAAAGATATTATTTTTATTTTTAGATAATTAGATTTTAAATTAATTAGGATTAGTTATAAATAGGGGAGACTTCTCTTCTATTCACATTACATGACATTAGAGGGATTCCATTAGGGAATCCTATACAAATTTACATTCTACGTTCCATGAGCAACTAAACCTCCACTGTTAGGTTAGGAGCTCTGTCTATTTGTATGGATTGATTTTATTACTTTTTCTATTTTAATTTATGTTTTGGATTTATATTTAAGAATTGTTTTCGTTCTTTATCTTATGAATTTGGGTGGAAGGGAAGTATGACCCTCTTTCTATTTGAGTCCTTGTATAACTTGGAAAAGCTCTATACTTGAACAACAGCTTGAAAACATATTCTCCTAAATGCTAATTATCTGGATTTAACGGGATACGTGACATATAATCCTTTTATTCTTTGGGTAATTAGAGTTTTTGTGGCATGCAAATTGGAATTTGATCATGTACCCTTTAATTGGAATTAATTGACCAAGGAAATGGCAGTTAATGAATTTTAAAGGAGACTAGGAAGGTTTAAGGAATTAGGGTCTAGTCACATATAGTTTGCCATAAATTAAATCCTACATAATTAAAATAGTTATTAAAAAAAGTTAATCCGGAAAAATAGATAACTCTGAAGCCTTAACTGTTTATCCATATTTTATTTTTATTGTCTATACTTTTGATATTTTGAATTCGAACTTAAACCTTTTGAACATCTCAAAACCAATTTCTGCTTGCCTAACTAAGCCAATCAATCAATCATTGTTATAAAATTTTTGCTTGATCCATCAATCCTCGTGGGATCGACCCTTACTCACGTAAGGTATTACTTGGTACGACCCGGTACACTTGCCGGTTAGTAAGTGTGGGTTATAAAATACCGCACCAAGTTTTTGGCGTCGTTGCCGGGGATTGATTGTGATTGACAACTATTAGTTGTTTGATTACTTAGATTAGGCATTTTAATTTTTATTTTAATTAAATTTTGCTTTTAAATTTTCGAAAAAAAAATTTTACTTTAAATATTTTCAAAAAAAAAAGAGAAAATAATTTTTTTATTATTAATTTACATTTTTTTAAGTTATTTTTCTTTTTTTATCCTTACGTTAATTTTTCCCTTTTCGTTTATTCCTCTCCC
>NC_029776.3:70500282-70520071 GCF_000817695.3 Arachis duranensis | reverse complement strand
AAAATAAAATAAAAATATTTAATATTAATATTTTTCTTAATTTCTGAAATTAAGTTTGGTGTCCCTTTAATTGTTTATTTTCCCTAGTTATTTTATTTATTGAGTTTAAGTTTCCTTTATATTCTTTCTTCTTTGCTTGCTTGTCAACCACATGGTGCGTTTAATCCTGTTTGGTGTTTTGTGCTAAAAAAAATAATAAAATAATAATAATAGAGAGAGATCACATGGGTTACTACTCATACCCAAGTAGTGATTCATATTATGGTGGATGGAGGAACTATCAAAATTTTGGTTGGCAAAGCCAAAACCAAAGAAACTTCAGTGCTCCATGTTCCAACTACCAAGAACCATCATCTTTCTACCCATGTCAAGAGCCACCATCAGATATTGAGACTTCTCAGAAGAAGAGTGTTATAGATGTAGAAACTCTTAATGCTATTCTTGCCCAGAACAAGCTTATGACTCAACAATTAAGTCTACTTACTCAACAGATGAGTGGCATGCAAGTCCCAACTATCAACACCCAACACCCAAATTTTGAGTGGGGAGAGCAACCTCAGAGGCCACAAAATTTTAATCATAGTTCTCAGGGTGTTTTTCAACAGAATAATTCTAATAACCACCAGTTTCAGTCTTCTCAGCTCCAACAGAACAATGATTTGGAAGCAATCTTGAAAAATTTTATGCAGGAAACCAGAGCCTCAATAAGAAACTTAGAAGTGTAAATGAGCCAAATAAGCAAGCAATTAGAAGAAGAGGAAGATGTACAACCTCCAATGCCCTTGGTAAGTAATGAAGAAGAGATTGCAATAGAAGAAAGCTACCAAGAGGAAGAGGTTGAAATTGAGGAATCTTGCAAAGAGGTAGAAGAATTCAAGGAAGAACACAAGGAAGTGAAACTTGCAAGACCTCTCCCAAAGCCATTACCATCCAATACAACATTCAAGTGGGTAAAATTCCTACCCTTAACCTTTACTTTGTCACTTGAATATGGGCTACTGGAAACGGATGGTCAACTTAGAGCTCTTTGTGGCATTAAGAGTAAGAGGAAGATGGTTAATGGTAAGAGTTATCAAGCAAGGTTTAATATGGTTGCATGCTCCAAATCGAAGTGCAAGGATTAGTGTAGAGCTCACTTAAATGGGTCTAGAAGGTTGTTTGCATGTCTCTGTGAGAATCCAGATTGCTTGCCACCCGGTGGGAACAATGGTGATCCACAAGAAGACGGATGTAAAAGCAAGGTTTGGGACCCTGGAATTCATTCCCACAATCAACACTATTGGGGCCTTGTCACTTACTTCAACTTGCTCAAAGGCGTTATGCGCCTAGTTTGGGATCCCAGTAGCCATTGGAATTACAAACATTGGTGGGGATTCCTGGTTCAATACAAGCATAAGCCACCATGACAAGGAGCTCACCACTTGTCCAACTTAAGGACTTTAACTAAAAGTGCTTGGTGGAAGACAACCCACCGTGGTATGATCGTTTCTTTTCATTCTTAGTTATTTTTCGTAGTAGCAGTTTTCGCATTTATTTTATTTTTATTGAGTTCTTACTAATTTTTTGATCATGCAACTATTTTATCTCAGGAACCGAACACCTCAAGCTAAAAAAAAAACGTGCACACAACGCGCAAGCGTCGCTGACGCGTACGCGTTAGAGGGGTGTATGTGAAAATAAAATTGACAGAGAGTTACACAAGAGTGGCGCCAGAATGGAGCTTTTCGCATAAACGATCCCACGCGTTCGCGTCATTTGTAATTTTTGCAATTCACGTGGACGCGTCACTAACGCAGACGCGTGACCTGCAAATTCGACGTAAAAGAGTGTTTGGGCAGAGAGTTATGCTGGCTTGGGGCAGGAAGTGTGCTAGAAGCATAAATTTGGTCACACGGACGCGTCCCTGACGTGGCCGCGTCAATTGCACATATAGCCATCCACCCGTTCGCATGTATGACGCGAACACGTCGTATGAAAATTTGGCTCCCAAGCCATGCGAACAGAAAGTCGCGCGGGCGCGCGGCTGGCTAGCGCAAATCGCACAAAACCCAGGGCACGTGGACGCGTGCCTGACGCTTACGCGTCATTATGGAAATTTCGCTACCAACGCAAATGCGTGCTGCACGCATTCGCGTTGCTTGCGCCACACTAGTTCGCCGCCCAGTTTTCTCTTTCTCTCTCTCCCAATCCTAATTATCTCTTATTCTTTTAACCTTTTATTTTTCTTTCCTCATAATATTTATCTCTTTCTATTTTCAGTTCTTATTTGCTTGAGGACAAGAAAAACATTAAGTTTGGTATTGACGCTTTGCTTAAAGCTTTTCTGTTTATTCCTATGGCACCAAAAGGGAGGCAAATCATCTTCACTGAGGAACACAACCTAAAGAATAAAGCAACCGCTAGGATAACTAAGGTGGTTGAGTTCCTTTCATTTTTATTCCTCCCTCTTTTTCTATGTTATGTTCTGGCTTTCTGCTATTTTGCTTTGTTTGTTGCATGATCTTTTATTAGTTAGAATTCTAGGACTAGTTTTTTTTTAATTTCTTTTATGCTGAAAAGATGTTTCATGTACCACTCACTGAACTTGAATCCAAAAAGAAAAGAAAGAAAAGTGATGTATTGCATGAGAAATTGAGTTTAATTCTAAGAATAGTCTTATTTACTTAAATGTGGTGGTATTTTCTGTAATTTTTGAATGCATGATATGAACAGTGCATATTTGATCATGTACCCTTTAATTGGAATTAATTGACCAAGGAATTGGCAGCTAATGAATTTTAAAGGAGACTAGGAAGGTCTAAGGAATTAGGGTCAAGGGATGTTGATGTATAAGGAATAGGAATTTGGAGAATTATTATGACTTCTCTGAAATAAATAAAAATTTAATCCTTGAAGGAAAAGAAACAGCAAAAGAAAATATATATATAATGCTTGTGGTGTGACTTTATCAAGTAATCCTTGAGACAGAACACTTAGAGTCGAGACCAAGTGCATTTAACAGAGTATGCCAAAGGCTTTGACCACCACTGTCTGGGAGTAACTGAAAGAAAAATCAAAACTCAAAGGGAGTTCCCCAGTTAAGTGCTTGTGGTGTTTCTGAGTCAAGTAAAGCTTAAGACAAAACATTTAAAGTCACAGCTAGGCTCAAAGGTGCAAAGCACCAAAGAATCAATAAATTAAAGTAAATTTTGCTGTGTTCAAGGATTAAACTGAAATATAAAGATCAGAGAATTCACAATATTATCCGGATTCTAATTCCGAATGACAATAACATTCTTGATTCAAAGGAGAGTGAGATGCCAAACCTATTCAGGATTATAGTTATAAACCCCACTATAAAAAGAGACATGAGCTTAATCAAACTCTCATTCTCATAAAAATTCACATCATAAGCTTATATTAGTTTTGGTTGCTTGAGGACAAGTAATAGTTTAAGTTTGGTGTTGGGATGCGGGAGCATCTTGTCTATCTTTTCCTAGTGAATTTGCATCTAATTTGTTGAGTTTAATTAAGAATTAATTATATTTTAACCACTATTGATGCTATTTTGAGTTTTGTATAATTTTATTTATTTTAGGTAGCATTCGGAGGGATTTGATGAAGTTTCTGCAGAGAAAAAGAAGAAACCAAAGAGATGACCAGCGAAGACCGACGCAGACGCATGGCTCACGCGACCACGCAGAATGGAGAAATCGCAATGATGCGATCGCGTGCCTGACGCGAACGCGTGAACTGGAATCTGCACAAATGACGCGAGCGCGTGGACGACGCGGACGCGTCACAAACGTGATCTGCAATAATACAGAAAATGCTGGGGTGATTTCTGGGCTGTTTTAACCCACTTTCCAGCCCAGAAAACACAGATTAGAAGCTGCAGAATGGACAAAGCAAGTGGTCCCCACCCATCAACAGAAAATTTGTTAATTAATTCGAATTTAAATTCAAATCTTATCTTTTAGGAAAAGATATTATTTTTATTTTTAGATAATTAGATTTTAAATTAATTAGGATTAGTTATAAATAGGGGAGACTTCTCTTCTATCCACATTACATGACATTAGAGGGATTCCATTAGGGAATTCTATACAAATTTACATTCTACATTTCATGAGCAACTAAACCTCCACTATTAAGGTTAGGAGCTCTGTCTATTTGTATGGATTGATTTTATTACTTTTTCTATTTTAATTTATGTTTTGGATTTATATTTAAGAATTGTTTTCGTTCTTGATCTTATGAATTTGGGTGGAACGGAAGTATGACCCTTTTTCTATTTGAGTCCTTGTATAACTTGGAAAAGCTCTATACTTGAACAACAACTTGAAAACATATTCTCCTAAATTCTAATTATCTGGATTTAACGGGATACGTGACATATAATCCTTTTATTCTTTGGGTAATTAGAGTTTTTGTGGCATGCAAATTGGAATTTGATCATGTACCCTTTAATTGGAATTAATTGACCAAGGAATTGGCAATTAATGAATTTTAAAGGAGACTATGAAGGTTTAAGGAATTAGGGTCTAGTCACATATAGTTTGCCATAAATTAAATCCTACATAATTAAAATAGTTATTAAGAAAAGTTAATCTAAAAAAATAGATAACTCTGAAGCCTTAACTATTTATCCATATTTTATTTTTATTGTCTATACTTTTGATATTTTGAATTCGAACTTAAACCATTTGAACATCTCAAAAACCAATTTCTGCTTGCCTAACTAAGCCAATCAATCAATCATTGTTGCTTGATCCATCAATCCTCGTGGGATCGACCCTTACTCACGTAAGGTATTACTTGGTACGACCTAAAAAGCGTTAGCAGTTAAAGAAAACAATAAAACAGTTCAAAAGCCAACAAACTGGGCTATTTACACAAATACTTAAAAAGAAGATCAGCAAAGATCGGGAGCCTTCCCGGCAGCATCAGTACGGGGAGAAGGAGGGCGAGTCTAAATAGGCACAGCATCTACAGTTCCATCATCCCAATTCAGAATCTGACAATCTGGATCAGACATAACTAGAGGAACCGAGGAGGTCGACACCTTGATAGAAGGCACTGGGGGAGGTTCAACATCATCATCATCCTGGTCATCAGGGACAATCTTACCATCCCTCACAATATTGTCCAGGCTAAAGAGAGTAAGATCGGCCTCAGGAGCAATAAGCCGAACTTGCTCCTTCAGGTTCTCATAGGCAGCAGTTACACTGCCAACAAGATGACCCTGGAGCTCAGAGTAATCAGCTCGGACGTTCTCCAACTCCTCCTTCAAACGTATTCCCTCCCGATAAGATGTGACATAGCTATCCTTATGCCTCACCGTGTCTTCAGCCAGCCTCACAGAGGCAGCCAAAGAGAGGGAACTCGCCTTCTCATTCTCCAGATCTTTTTCCAACTTGGTCACCTTCACTTCAAGCTCTTCCTTCAAGCCTTTTATCCAATCAAACTACCGTTTGGCCTCCTCCATAAAAGCTTTGGTGGCATGGAGAGGAAGACTTTGAGCAGTTCGATACATGGCCGCTCCTATGTGTGCCATCTTGATACTACTTCAAGTTATATAATCAAAATGATGAAGAACTGACACGTCATCCATAGAAAGGACACCATAAGGACCGATTTGTTGATCTATAAACTCGACTGCATCAAAATCAGGAGCATCAAGGTTGAAAGGTTCAATTGTTTTTTGCTTCTTACTAGGAGGAGCACCAAAAGCAGCGGCCAAAGTCTGTGGAGGATCGACCAGATGAACCCGAGGAATAGGAATTGCTTTCCTCGGCCCGGGAGAACTCGGCATAGGAGGTTTCACTGGAACCTGAGAAGATGCCTCTTTGGCCACCTTGGCCGAGATGTTTTGAGCAGCAGTTGCCTTCTTTGCCTTTTTGAAGGCCTTCATGGAGTCATTATTTTTTTACATCTCTGCAAATACAGAATCAGCCATAGTAAAGGGTTACAATCACAAGAAGAAGAAGCAAAACTAAGAAAACAAGTACAGAAACAAGTCAGACAAGTACACAAAATAGTCCGAACCAAGGATGGGTCATTCAAAAACCTTTTTGTATCAAGATGGGGTGGTTCCCCCCATAAATCCTCAAGAACAACAACAAAAGCACGCTCAACCTCTTCAAGCATCTCCCATGTATACCGAGATACTCTCACATCCTTCTGCCACTCTAGAGGGAAAGAAGGCTCATCATTTTCATCAAGAAAAAAGGGGCAAGCCCCCTCGATAGCATGAACTCTAAAGAAGTAATTCTTAAAATCCTTGAAGGACTCATCATACATGGCGAAAACTTTATGGCCCTGGGCAGACCTGAAAGAAACCCAGGAAGCTTTCTTTTTGGAAGAACCACCAGGCTTGGCAGAAACAAACAGATAAAGGAAAAGATTCTGAGAAGGTATTACGCCTAACTCTTGGCAAAGTAGCTGAAAGATCTTGACAAAACTCCAGGAATTCGGGTGAAGCTGGGATGGGGAAATGTTACACGACCACAACAGGTCGGTCTCGAAAGCAGTAAAAGGAAAAATAATGTCCAACTGACTGAAGAAATATTCATAGGCATAGAAGAAGGGACGCTCTCCCTCGATGGAGGTAGGAAAACAAACCTTTTCATCAGAATTAGGAGCGACAAGCTCATAATCCCTCTCCCAGGCATTATTACCACAGATCTTATGACGCTTCCTCAGCTCTACGCAAAATTCATCATCCACAACAGAGACACACATCAAGACAAGGGAGTCCAGCCAATCGAACATCCCCTCGGGAACTCTGAAAGACATCTCTACAATATTATTGCGAGAAGACATGAGGCCAACTAATCCTACAATAAGAAAAGAAGATGGATTACTAAAAATATCTCGGACGAAGGACAAAACAACTCGATTAATACGACACAGGCGAACAAACAGAAAAGGAAAACCCTAAGACTCAAACCAAAGTCTTGGGGCATCCTTTAGAGGCAGTAACAAAGCAAGGTTTTCAGGAAAAATCTACAGCTCGCATCCCAGCATCTCTCAAACAAGAAAAGAAGACTTCAAACAAACAAAGCATTTCGAAAAAAGAAAGTAGAAACACAAAAATCATCAAAGCCACTATCTTTCTACAGTCTACCAGTAAAGAGCATTGTCAACAACACCAAGCAGAAAATCGTCAAAAACACAACCTTTTGTAGACTCAAGCAAAAACCCTAAAAAGTATCAAGAGGAAGTTAAGAAAATGCATTCCAAGCAAAAAGCAAACTATAGGTATCATTATCTCCCATAAAGGTACAGCAACAAGGATCTTTTGAAATTAAGGAGCAAGAAGACAGTTTTTCCAAAAATAACAGCCAGAAGCAACAATAGAACATGCAAACCCCTGGGAAACGGCAAAGAAGAAACACCAGGAATACGCGAAGAAGAAAAAACACATTACAACGACAAGAAAATACAAGATCATAAGAAAGGTTTAAACTTTTTCGACATTCAAGCAAATATCAACAATTTACCAGAGAATTAAAGACAAAGCAAAACGAAAAGAAAATGGAACCAACCTGGAAAAAAGTAGGAAGCTTCAGAAAAGTTGGAGATGGAGAGACCAAATCACCGATCACTGAACGACGCCGCAACGCAAGAAAAGCAAAATGTGGGCGAAAGACAGAGAGCGAGAGAACGAAGGGAGAAGTTACGAATAGGAGCGAAGAAGGGAAACCGTTTTCTGATCAAAATAAAAGGCCACAAGGAAAAACGGGGCAATTAATACCAATTAATGAAGGTATTAAACCCTTGCATGTTCCCAAAGCGCTGATATAAAAGCACGCGCTTTTAAAGAAAAGCGTTCCACATTCAAAAAGCTTCTACAAAGGAATCGACAAAATGCTTGAGTTCAGCTTCACTAGAGAAGGACCGAAGTCAAGGACTCGACCTCGAAAAAAAGAAGACCGATCTTAAGCAGGGGCACTGTTCATACCCAGGGTCGAGCTGTCCGAGCTGGGATGCTCAGTAGCAAAGCGACCGACCACTTTAGGTCAAGCGGACTGACTTCTTCGTAAAGAACTCGGCCAAATCGACAGGAAATCCCAAAGAAGGGCCCAACTCAAGGAATACGACCCCGATCCAAAGGCAACCCAAGCCTATAGAGATAAGGGCTGTTCCTTGGAAGATAAGCTGACCTCGACAAAAGATAAGATAAGATAACTAACTTATCCTATCCAAAGAAGGTCACATCTCACCATTATAAATACACTGGAGCACCCAAGTATAACTCATACTTTGATTCTATTCAATACCTGCTTAATACCCTTGCTAACTTAAGCATCGGAGTCCCTTGCAGGTACCCCCACCCTCCAGGGATGAAGGATCAGCACTACCACCAAGTCCAACAAGTTGGACACAACCGCTCCAACCAGCATAGAAGATCTCGTCTGAGATCGACCTTCAGTTTCAGGTAACCCTCGGAACAATATTCATTTTGGATATCTCACTGGGAGCTCTCAATACACCAACATAGAGACTCCCATTTTTCTGTCTTTTGTCTGTGTATGCAGGAACATGAAGAATGCACTATGGATCTAAAGGGAGAGGCACAACCCAGAAGAGCTTTGGAGTCTTATACAACTCCCACTCCTGGCTTCTATGGAAGGAGTATTAGTATACCTCCTATTGGAGTAGCTCATTTGAGCTCAACCCAGAGTTGATCTTTCTAGTGCAGCAAAATTGTCAGTTTCAGAGACATGCAAGAGGAACCCGCAGAATTCCTTGCTGAATTCTTGCAGATAGCTGACACAGTAAGAAATAGCGGAGTAGACCAGGATGTCTACAGGTTGTTGCTCTTTCCATTTGCTTGAAAGGCCAAGTAAAGAGGTGGTTGGATAATCAACCCAAATCAAGCTTGAAAACATGGAGTCAACTGGTGGATAAGTTCTTGAATCAATACTTTCCATCAAAGAAGCTAACCCAGTTAAGACTGGACATTCAAGGCTTCAAACAATAAGTTATAAGTCTCTTTATGATGCTTGGAGGAGATATAAGATGATGCTACAGAAATGTCCTATTGAAATATTTTCAAAATGGGTAAAGTTAGACATCTTCTATTACGGACTCATAGATGTGGCTAAGATGTCCTTACACCATTCTACTGGTGGTTCAATCCACATGAGAAAGACAATTGAGGAAGCTCAAGAACTCATTGAGAAAGTTGCCAGCAATTTGCATCTGTACTCATTTAGTGAGACTTCAACGAAGGATGAGGTCAAGACAATGTCCACTGAATCAGACCCTCCTAAGCAAAGTGAGTTGTTAACCCAACAGCTGCACTTTCTCACACAACAAGTGCTAAGCTTGCAAGAAGCAGTGCAAAAGACTCGAGCCTCCAGCAAGAATATAGAAGCACGGTTGAACCGGGCTAAACATCTCTTGTCTGAACAGATAAGAGAAAAGTGCCAAGCTGTCCGATTAGGGAGTACCTTGAACACCCAGCCTCAGAATAGTAAGAGGTAGGGAGAGGAAGAAATGGCAGAAGATGAACAAGCTACAGTCCAAGGTACCAAAAAGGGCGTTGAATGCCCAGAAAGGGATGGCATGGGCGTCCAATGCCTAGAAGGGGGCTGCCCAGGCGTTGAACGCCAGATACAGGGAGACCAGACATGTGTAAGTGTTGGGAACACCTCTCCTAAGCAAGTTGATGACCCTTCTTTAGGCACTATGGACACTCAACCTGCACCATTCATGGCCTTTGAGCACAAGGCCAAGTTACTATATCCTCAAAAACTCCAGAAAGCAAAAAAGCATAGGTAATTTGCCAAATTCTTAGAAGCTTTCAAGAAGCTGGATATCAAAATCCCCTTTGCAGAGGCACTTGAACAAATGCCTTCATATGCTAAGTTCATAAAGGAAATACTGAATAACAAGAGGGATTAGAGGGAAGTAGAGATAGTGGTGCTTACTAAGGAGTGTAGTGCAGCCATTCAGAGGAACCTTCTTCAAAAACTGCAGACACCCTAACACTCTTCTCAGAGACACAGAGGTGAATGCAAGAGAAGAGAGCAAGGCCCTAATTAGGACCAAGGAGGCTGAGCCTAAAGTGGTACACACTGTTAATGAACTTAATCAAGAAAAGGCTAGAAGCACATTGTTGCCCATCCCTCTTATGGGAAGAAATTTTGAAGTAACACACCCTTAGATGTCCCAAAAGGAGACCAAGCATGAGCACTGCTCACAATACTTGGAAGGCTATGAGAAGCTGCAATTTAATATTCCTTTTACTGAGGTTTTAGAGCAATGGTCTCTCTCTACTGGAAGAAACCTCTCTGATACTGAGAGAGGAGAATTGGTGCTGACGTTACAAAAGGATTACATGATTTTCAGGTCCTTAAACCTCCACTACCCCCTGATAAAGGAAGTACATCCATGCAAAGTACAGTATTGAAACCTCCTCCCTTGGTGAAAACTCATACAGTTTTCCCAAACATCAAACTTAAGTTTGGTGTTAGGCAGTTACCACCCACCAAGGAGGAAGGTCCTAAGAGGAAGATACATAGGAGAGGAAAAACAATAAAACCCCTACCCTAACAAGCAAGGAGAATCAAGCTGATGACAATAAAACAAGAGAGCTTGTTAGGTGGAATTCAATTCTAAGAGCACTAATCTTCTCCTCTTTCCCCTTGGAGTCCTTTCTGTTAACCAACTAGAAGAAAATCAACAATCAGGTGTCAAGCTAATGACATTAAAGAAGAGCTTGTTGGGAAGCAACCCAACCATGATTAGATAATCAGAATAGAAACAGAAACATTTTATAGATGGAAATAGAACACCCTGGGGAGATCCCTTGCTGGCATTGAACACCAGAAAAGGAGGAAGACCTGGCATTGAATGCCATACAGGGAGAAGTGTGGGCGTTCAATGCCCAAGATGGGAAGCATAGCTGGCGTTGAACACCAAGGAAGGAGCACCTTGGGTGTTTAATGCCTAAAGGAGAGAAGCCAGCTGGAATTGAATGCCAGGGAAGGAGTCACTAGGGCATTCAACGGCCTACATGGAGCAAAAAGCTGACATTGAACACCAGCCAAGGAGTAGAGGCTGGGCATTCAACGCCCACTGAGGAGTACTTGCTGGTGTTGAACGCTATAATAAGAATAACTTGGGCATCTAACGCCCATTCAGGAGGAGCTCTGGACCAATTTTTGGTCCCTTTTGGGCGTTCAACGCCCAATCTTGGCGTTGAACGCCAGTATTCGTCATCCCCTTCTAAAACTTTTACCTTCTGTTTTCAGTTTTCTTTGCTTGAGGACAAACAAATTTTTCAGTTTGGTGTTGCAGAGTGAGCTCTAGGTCTATCTTATCATCAAGTGCACCAAGGAAAGCTGAATCATCTTCACAGATGCACACAACCTGAGTAACCATCAGTACTAAGGTGGTTGAGTTTCATTCCCCTTTTCTTTCTGTTTTTCATTATTTCATTCCATTTTTTTCTAATTTCTATTCTAGCTTTTGCATGATCACTCTTACGATTTTACTTTAGTAGTCTATTTCCAAGTACTTCATGGTTATAAGATATCCAATGCATCCTCATTAAGCTTAAAAGAATTTTTTTACCTAGAAGTAGTGAATGCATAATTTTCGAGTATATCCTGACTTATCTCCAATTTTTTTTTTGTGGTGGCCTTGCATTGATTTTTTGAATGTTTGAATTAACTGTGCACATTTGATAGTAAAGTTAAGTATATTGGCTATTAAGAAACAGTGAATTTAGAGAAGTATTATTGACTCTGAAAAATAAAAAATAGTGATTCTTGAAGAAAAAGAAACAGCAGAAAAAAAAAGCAAAAAGAAAAAGAAAAACCAAAAGCAAAAAGAAAAAGAAAAAGCAAAAGAAAAAGCAAAGCAAAAAGAAAAAGAAAAAGCAAAAGAAAAAGCAAAGCAAAAGAAAAATCCAATAAAGCTCAAAATGAAGGAAAATGAGAGCTAGGGTCCAAGGCTTTGAGCATCAATAGTTAGGAGAGTTTCACAATAAAAAGGCCTTGAAGTTCAAATGAGCTGCTTTCCCTAACTATATGCTTGTAGCGTGAAGGTGTCAAGTGAAAAGCTTGAGATTGGGCGGTTAAAGTCGTGATCCATTGAAAAAGAAAAAAGAAAGAGTACGCCTAAGAACTCTGGGTACCACTGTCTGGGGATTCTAGCAAAGTTGAATCACAATCCAATTGGGTTCACCCAGTTAAGTACCTGTGGCATTTATGTATCCGGTGGTAATACTGTAAAATAAAATGGTTAGGGTCACGGCTAGGCTCAAAATGGTGCAAAGCACCAAAAGAAGCTTTGGGTCAAGAATGAAGAAAAGCTAAGCTAGGAGAATCAATAATATCATCCGAATTTTGAGTTTCTAAAGATGCCAATGCTTTTGAGCTTCAAAGGAAAGTGAGATGACAACACTATTCAGAATTAAATAGTTACTAGCCCGGCTCATCTGATTGAAACTGAGCTTCATTGAGAGCTTTGAGACTTATTGTAATCCGCTCTTCTTTATCTTATTTTGTTTTTGGTTGCTTGGAGACAAGCAACAATTTAAGTTTGGTGTTCTGATGAGCGGATATTTTATACACTTTTTAGCACTATTTTCTTATTGTTTTTGGTTATGTTTTGTTATGTTTTATCAAGTTTTAGTAGGTTTTACTGTAACAATCACCTTTTGGATGATACTATCAGTTTTTTGGATTTTTCTATGTTTTTAGGTGATTTTTGGGTGATTCTAGCAAGTTTTGAAAAAGTCTGATTCAGAGGCTGAGAAAGGACTGTAGATACTTGCACATTCTGACCTTCGTACATTCAAATGAGCGTATCATGAGCTACAGAAGTCCAAATAGCGCTCTCTCAATGAAATTGGAAAGCTAACTTCTAGGAATTTTCAGCAATATATAGTAGCCCATACTTGTCTTTAGAAATGAAGACCCAAAACAGGCGTTGAACGCCCAACTAACACCCCCTTTTGGTGTTCAACACCGAAAAGGGAGCAGCTTGGTGTTTGGACACCCACAAAGGAGCAAGGCTAGCGTCCAATGCCCAAAAAGGTGTACCAACTCGTGGATTCACCACAAGCTCAGTCCAAACACTCACCAAATGGGCTCAAGAAGAGGATATTTGCACTACGAGTCTAGTCTATCTTAATTTTGTAATCCCTAGGTATTAGATTAGTATTTAAAGGAGAAGATCACCTTTGTTTAGGATCTTCTTCTTCCTCCTCTACACTATTTTCAAATTATATTATTTTCTGTACAGTATGAGCAACTAAACCTCCGAGGTTAAGGTTAGGAGCTCTGTTGATTCTTATGGATTAATAATATCATTATTCTATTTCAATCTATGCTTAATTCCATTCTAAGATGTATCTTCGTTCTTCATCCTAATGAATTGGGAGTGTAACATGACCATCATCCCTATTCTACATGGGTTCTTGCGAGTCCTTGACGGGATAGTACTGAACCACAAGCTTTGATTATGCATCTCTTAGACGGCTAATCCACAACTTCGTTGGGGACTTGGAGACATCAGTTCAGCCGACGTATGGAGCGATTAGGGCCTTTGTGGTATAGGCTAGAATCAGGAAGCAGCATTCTTTGATCTGAAAGATCCGACCTTGTTTGTGGCGCATTGAGTAGGATCACCATTGGAATGGACTGCAGGAGCTTCATCCCCGTCCAGATTGAATGACCACTAACTTGGCCTTTGATCTGAAATAGAGGAGATTAATGACCACTGACCTGGTGTTAGTTACTTACAACCTGCCATGGAATGAATCATCAGAAGTTGAAGTACACGGTGAGAAAAGTTGATCCAGAAGTAGGAAGCATCTTCGAAGCCTCAACCGTTCTCTTATCAATTAAATTCATATCTATCCAGTAATACTTTATTTATTCTATTTTTATGCGTTTTTCCACAATAACTATATTTTCTATTCACCTGACTAAGATCTACAAGACAGCCTTTGCTAGTTTAAACTAAAAATCACCGAGGGATCGACCCTCACTCACTTGAGGTATTACTTGGACGATCTGGTGCACTTGCCAGTCTTTCTGTGCGAATATTGCGGACTCAATTTCATGCACCAAGTTTTTTGCGCCGTTGCCGGGGATTGTTCGAGTTTGACAAACTACCGGACTATCTTGTTGCTTAGATTATGTATTCTTTATGGTTTATTTGCTCTTTTGTGATTTTTCAAAACCTTTTCTTTTCTTTAGTAATCTTTATGTTTTGTTTGAGTCTTATGTCAATTTTCATGTTTGGTGTCCCCTTTGTTTTCATATTTTCTTTAATTTTCAAAATTGTTCATGTTTTCTTTCTTGGTGTTTAAATTCTTCTTGGTAATTTTTCTTCTTTGATTTCAAAGATTTCAAGTTTGGTAGCTTTTAGTGTTTCTCTTTTTAAAATTTTCGAAAAGCTAGTGTCTTTGATCTTAAAATTTTTTGTTTTGGTGTCTCTCTGTGTTCTTCTCTTCTTAAATTTTTGAAAAAATTGTTCTTAGTGTTCATCAATGTATTCGAGTTGTTCTTGGTATTTTTCTTAGTTTGATCTTAAAATTTTTAAGTTTGGTGTCCTTTCGTGTTTTTCCTCACAAATTTTCGAAAATTGTGTCATTTGATTTCAAAAATTGACTTAGAGAATGGACTTTCTTTGAGACCGTTGACTAGTCCCATGATTACAGCTTTAGTGGGTAGGCTCAGAAATTCTAGGCATACCCTGTTGAACCTTTTCATGTAGTCACAGAGAGTTTTCCTGACCTCTTGTTTGACTCCTAGCAAGCTAGGTATGTGTTTGGGTTTATCGTTCTGAATGGAGAACCTGGTCAGGAACTTCCGGGATAGGTCATCAAGGCTAATTATCGATCTGGGAGGTAAGATGTTGAACTACTTCATGGCCGCCTTAGTCAGGGTGGTCGGAAATGCCTTACAATGGGTAGCGTCTGAGGCACCTGCTAGGTACATTCTGCTCTTAAAGTTGCTGAGATGGTGCTTGAGGTCGGTCATACCGTCTTAAAGGTCCATGTCGGGGTTTTAAAATTCGTTAGGACTTTGGCCTGCATGATCTCTTCAGAGAGTGGGTCTTCTTCCCCCAGGGGGATGTTTTCCCGATCTATCCAGGTAGTTCGGTTTCAAAGATCAATTTCTAGCTTTTGGAGCTTTTTTCTAGCACTCTCCGTCGTCTTACCTCTCTCTGTAGCTCTCATTCGGCCTCTCGCTGTCTTTCTGCTTGGTATTCAAGTTGCCCTAGTTGATCTCGCTGACCTCAGATGAGGCCCAGTATTTTAGCTGCTTGAGGGGGTTCTTCTTCCTCGAGGTCACGAACTTCTGAACGTACTCGCCTTGGTCAAGGATTAGCTGCTAGTCCTTCTCCCTGTGGACCCTATGATTGAGGTGATGGTGGTAGTATAATGGCGTTGCCCTCAGGTTGGGGCTCACCTTCAGATTTGGATGCCGTATGGCCAACTTTATGCTGATTGTCCGCCATCATTGAAGGATGAACACCAGGTCCCCGTCAATGGCACCAATGTTCCGAGGGTTGCCTAAAACATTAATTTGGGCCTGAACGTGAGATCCAGATCCCTTAATATGGCATCGTCCAACCTTTGATGCTGAGGTGTCGCCTGTCTGAGTTCTTCGTAAGGAGGTGGGGGGTGGTACCTACAAGAGACTCTGATACTTAAGTTAGCAAGGGTTTTAAGCAAGTTTTTAGTAGAGTAGAACATGAGTTATATTTGGGGGTTCTAGTGTAATTATAGTAGGGTTTGATGATCTCCTTGGTGGCAGTAGTTCAATCTTATCTTATATCTTGGGGGTTTGTTGGAGTCTATTTTTTAGAGGAGATAGAAATTTAGTCACGGCTTCTAAAAGCAGTGACCTGCCGTGTTAGATAAGTGGAGTTAGGCTCTTTGGTTGGTGTCCGATCTCTTCAAAGAGGTCGGGTAGAGGATGAGAGGCCACCTTTCAAAGTTGATCCTCTCATCCTTATTGGGTAGCTTTAGATTTGGATCAAGATTTGAACAGTAACATATAAAATTTTATTGTTGCATTATATATTTAAATTTTTTTAGAAAAAATTTAAAAATAAAGCTACAATATTAAAATAAAAATATAAACAAATTAAAGTAACTTTTAATAGTTTTCGGTCAACAAACATTTATTAAGTTTTCACTAAGGAGAGTCAACTAAGAGATTCAATTCCATCATTCCAATTCTTTAATATCATGTCAATTATATAATCACATTAATTATAAACACTGAAACAACAATGTCAAAAGTATTAAAAAAAATTGAAATTAGTCTCAGTCATATTCAAAATTACAAGGAGCGAACATTTCTTACCAAAAAGAAGGTTCTTAACAATTTTGGGTGTTTATTTTTTATATTAATCGTTAAATTAAAAATAGGGTCATTATTTTTGAATTTTTTATTTTAATAAATTAAAAAATATAATAATTACTGAAATAAATAAATTAAAATATTAAAAACGAGATAAGATACGTAGACGTCACACATGTATATTTCATTTACAGCGTAAACGAGATAAGGCTAGTGCACAGTTATAAATATATGTTGTTGACGACATTTGAGTGGGATCCAATTTGACATTTTTCACCATTTTTTCCTCCCTATTACCCTTTTATGACCATATTATTGACAAATAATGCGATGGCGCGTTAGGTCGGATCATCAATAGGTTGAACGAGATTTCACATTATGTTGGGGCAGTCGACTTTGAGGCTAGTTCTGTTGTATTAAATTTTGTACAATTTTATATAAATATATTTTTGTATGTAGTCATGGTTAAGTTAGTCGCAAAGAATTATAATATAGTTTGTAAGATTAGAAGTAGGCAGCTGGTAGAAATGTGAAATTCTATTATTTTATTTGTGGTAGGTTGTTACTACACAATTATTAGTTTAATTTGAAACTCTATTTTACATGTGGTAACTAGGTTGTTATTACTTATAATCTTTTTGTTATATTTTTTTAGTATCAAATATGTTAAAATTAACAGAATAATATTTATCTTAAAAATATATAATTAAAGATCTAAATATTTTTTTAATTAAAAATATCTTTAATTTAAAAAAAAATATTTATAGTATAAACGAGATATATACGTATCACGTCTACGTGTTTTATCTTGGTTACACATAAGATAAGAGAAGATCACGAATTTCAGTAATAATTTTTTAATTTATTTATTTTAGTAACTATTATTTTTTTAATTTATTAAAATAAAAAATTTCATTATTTTTCCCTTCACAATAGATTTAAATGAGTTGCGTGAAAAGAACAGTAATTAATGAGTTGCGTGAGCCTCCTCTTGCAAACTGATTTTGAAATGTAATTTATAAAGAGTAATATTAGATGATCAACAAATAAAATTTATTATTTTTAGTTAATATTTTATCAATTTTAAATATTAAAAGCTAAATTTTAAATTTTAAATATTAAATTCTAAATTTTAATTATAAAAAATAAGATATTAATTCAAAATATTAATTATTAATAACAAAAATGTATTGATCTACTTATATTTCTCATTTATTAATTCCTAGCTAGTTAGCAGGTTAAGTAGTGGGGGGTATGATCTAGCATTATCTTTGATAATCTTTATGGCTTACAGTTGGAAGCTAATAACATAGCATGGAGTTCAATGATGAAGAAATAGGCCACCAGGGTAGCCTTTTTGAAAGAATGATGCATGGTGGGGAACCAAAAGGGTCAGTGTAACTATCGTTGCTTGGTGGAGGTGTTTTGAATCTGATTATTGCGATTGCAAAGTTCACTTAGTATTGTAGAGTAGAGGCATGAAGGAAAGAGATAGGGACAGGGAGAGACATGCATGCCCATCCTTTCTTATATATATGGTAATCAAATAATCCTTCCATTTTCTTTTTTTTTTTTTAATAAAGTGATAACTTAGTCTCTAAAAAATATTATGTCAGACAAATTTGTTTTTAAAAATGAAGATATTAAATAAATTTCTATTTCTCTTTTCAACGTGCAAAAAAAAAAAAAAGGTTGACATTGATGAGTAAGAATTACTGTGTAGTTGGATTAAAATTTGTAAATAGAGTTTAATTTATTTCAACTAATTTTAGAAACTTGATTTTATTAATTAGAAGTTAGTTAATGTCAATATGATTTGTGTTTGAAAATTTTTATTTAAATAGTAGTGATTATAATAAAATAGATATTACTATTGGATGATATGAATCTACCTAGACAGAGGTACATGCATAAATGGAGGTTTGAAGTAAGAATTTTGTATATATGTGTTTTTTTTCTATATTATGTTAAATTTTTTTTTGTTTGGAATAACAAAAATTAAATTTTAAATTTTTTACTATAATGAAATACTCTAATAATATATTATGAAACTATTTGTCTCAAAAAATTTAACCGTTAAATAGAAGTAATTATCATCCTTAAATTTAACTTAAGAATCTATAGTACTACTGTTTCTTAGTAAACAAATCATAACGGAATATAATAGCAAGATTAATTCTCACTACTAGAAAATTAGTTATTACAGACGGATATTTCCGACGGATTTTATCCCACGAAAATACAGATGAAATTTCAGAGGGATTTTTTTGTCGGAAAACAAAAAAAATGAATTAGCATAAATTACAGACGAAAAACAAAATCCGTCGATAATTCCGTCGGTAAAATTAATTTTTTTCTGTGGAAAATGGTTACAGACGGAAAATCCGTCTGTAATTAAATAGAGAAAACGCTACATTTCATTAAATTATTACAGACAAAAAATCCGTCTGTAATTTAAAATTTTCCGTCGGAAAATCCTAATCTTATCACCACCCTATCGAGCTCCATTCACTCCTGACCTATGAACTCATTTTCTCATTTTCACCCTCATCCCTCTTCAAAGTTGTCGTCGAGTAATCTTCTCCTCCGGTAGAAGGTGCTGCGCCGCCGGCGGGGATAGACCGTGGGTGCCGTCATCTGGGAAAGCTCTACTCGGTCCTCTTCGCATCATTCCTCCTCCCCTCGCCGTCGCACGAAGTTCTGAGTTGAGCTCGTGGCGTCGCCGTCGCGAAGGGTTCCTCCCCTCCTCGCCGTGCGTCATTTCTGATTCACTGCTCCTGCCCCTTCTCTTCTTTGATTTTAGGTAACTCTGTCTCAAACTCTCATCGCGAGCTCACTCTGTCTCACACTCTCCGAGCTCACTTTATCAATCTTACTCTCACAACTTTTGCAAAGTCTAGGAACAACATTATCAACCTTACCCTCACAACATTTGCAACCATCTATTCAGTTTAGTTGAGGTGAGATTCATTCATCGTGGCTTCCAATTTTATCTTGAGATCTCCAATTTATAAATTTAACTGTTTTGTTTTGATTTAACGCATTGATTTTTATCTGTTTCTTATTTGAAAATATTGAAATAAAAGGATGGTTGTGTTTGCTGGTTTGACATGCGGTGCAAAGATGTGGTGAGACTGGTTATGGATGTTAGCGTGGAACCCGTCACTTCCTTGTGTTTCAAGACTGGTGAGACCATTTTCTTCTTTTAAATGTCATTTGTTCTTAATATTTGTTTTAGTATCTATTTCACAAGGGATTCTAGTCATAAACTCTTTCTTTCAAGCTGAAAAGTGATTAACTAATCTTTTACTGATTGCAAATAGTTGTGCTTAGTGGTGCATCTTTACACTAATAACATGTTAATACCTTGACTCAAAAGATTAATGATACAGGAACTTAATGGCAGCTTGAAAGATAAATCATGCGGTTTCATATACAGGAACTGTATATTATGTTCTGTCCTGCTG
>NC_029776.3:70481944-70499152 GCF_000817695.3 Arachis duranensis | reverse complement strand
TATATATATATTGTTTCAGCATTACCAGCAAGAATCTGCAAAACTGCGTGTGCAAATCAATAACCTTCAGAACCACAACAGGCAAGTTCGATGAACCAATTATTACTAAATAATTGAATCACAGAAAAATTGAACAATTATTGCATGATGCAGGCAAATCTTGGGTGAGGCTTTGAGCAATATGGCTGTCAAGGATCTCAAAAACCTTGAGACCAAATTGGAAAGAGGGATTAGCAAAATTTGTTCCAAGAAGGTATTTATATACATAGATCTTTCTACTATTATTTTAGAAACTAAAAGTATATATATATACATTATTGCTTTCAAATTAATTAATTACTTTATGTTTGTTCTACATCAGAACAAGCTGTTGTTTGCAGAGATAAGATTACATGCAGAAGAGGGTAAATGTTTATTTTTAACATTGATTATTATTTCTTTAGATTATATGGCTTTCAAATGTTGGTGACAACTAAATGTACTAAACTACTTTAATTTACAGGAACGTAGACTTGCATAACAACAACCAGTTTCTTAGAGCTAAGGTATGCATGTGCATATTTCACATAACATATGTAATACCATGGCTAAAAAATACTTTTTGTTCTTTAACTTTCTTAAAAATTTTAAAAATATTCTTAAATTTTATTTTATTTTGATTTTGTCTTAAATTTTTTTAATTTACATCAAATATATTAAAAACAGTTAATTTTATTTTAAATATTTTTATCTCTGTGATTTCTTTTAATATTTTCAATGAGATTTTTATATCTTTTATGGGATTTACCTTGTTCGTTTAAAATTTTCCTGAATTTTGATTAAATTGAGCAGGAGAGAAGTGATTGATGAAGAAGGATGGTTGCATACAGGAGATATTGGAATGTGGTTACCTGGTGGTCATCTCAAAATTATTGATAGGTGAGATAGTACCATCCTAATTATATTTCATATGTTTTAGTACTAAGCATGGCTTCTTAAAGTACTGTCCATCAATGAAGTGATACTAATCCCGTTGGGCTGTACATCTGCTGTGTTCATTGAGTAGACTATCAATGCATTTTAAGGTGAACCTTAGTATTATCTTCTTCAGGTGCTCTGTTCAATGAATGCCATTTTTGCAAGACTTCTAACTTAGCATTACTTCCGTTTAACTTTTATATATTGGACTTCAGACAAATGAGCTAAAGCATATATTGCTGCTATCTTCCTGTCTACTTGTTTAAGTGTAGGTAATAGATTTTTTCTTTGTCATCATTCAGTGAAATCCAGGGTGGGCAATCTTACCTGAATACTGTGTCATGTTTTCTTAAGAGGCGTCAGGTATTCCATCATGATTGTTACTTTAAATTGACACATTCACATGGCAAAACAGAACATGCACTTAAGGGATCAAATTCAATTATACCATTGAACCATTTTATTCTCTTATTTGCAGGTATATATATGGCAGAGTTTCTCCTAAATTAGATGTCTTTGCTTTTGGGGCTTTATGAGCTTATTTCTGCTAAAGAAGCTGTGATCAATGGTGGTGCTGAAATCAAGGGACTTATAGCTTTGGTGAATTTTGATACCCTACTATGCATTACTTCTTCTTTTGTGTGTGATAATTGATAACATTAGAGGACCTAGTGGCTTTACATAAGTAATTCAGATTATCTTTATGTTCCTTCTTTTCTAATTTTTCTGGTGATTTTTGTGGCAGTTTCATCAAGTTTTTGTCATGCACCACCCTCCTTCACTTCCCTCCTCATCCAACAGTTAAGATATTATTTTCTTCCTCCTCTTCTTTTTTTTTAATAAGTCTCAATATATATTTATTATAATTAATACATATATATATATATATATATATATATTTTGTCAGATGATATATCAAAAAAAAAAGAGAAAAAAAACTCAAAAAAAAGGTTTTGCACTTTTGCTTGCTGTGGCTGGTCTCTATTCCTTTTGAAACTTATTTGGGATGCAAGAGTAGATTTTTATTATTAATGCCATCAATTAACTTATTTTTCATGCAAATTGTGGTCAATGATAGTATATTTAAAGCTGAACAACCTAATTCTGTGTTACTTAGGTGTAAAAAATACATTGTCAGAACCCATGAAATACACTGCCAAAACCAGAGAGAACAGTCCAAGATCTTCTGGTACCTCACCGCTTAGGACTCTCAGAATTCAGTCTTTGGGAAAGCTGAATCCAATTGATTTGAAACGCTTGTCTTTCCATATGTCACCACCCCACAAGGCAACTCAAAACAAGAAGATTAATGAGGAACCAGACAGAGAAATGGAAGTGGATCACAAAGATGTAAAAGCTGAAAAGGATGACACATCAGAGTTATAGTCGATAGTTTTAGTATGATTAAACAATATACTGGGAATTATAGTTAATGATTAATACACTTTGTTTATGTTTTAAATTATATTGACTTTTTTGTTTATAGTACTTTTCTTTTAGTTTGATAATACGATGAATTTGTTTATTTTTTGAAATATTATAAATATTCGAATATAAATTAAATAAAAATTTGTATTAAATTTATATATATTTTGTATGAAAACAAGTTTATTTTGTAATTAGAAAAATAAAAAAAAATTATTTTACCTTACTGACGGATTTACAGACGGATTTTCTGTCTGTAATCACAGTGTGAGATGATTTTCCAAAGTTCAAATTACAGACGAAAAATCTGTCGGAAAATCCGTCTGTAATTACAGACGAAAAATCCGTCGGAAAATCCGTCTGTAATTACAGACGGAAAATTCGTCTGAAAATCCGTTTGTAATTACAGACGAAAAATCCGTCGGAAAGTTTGTCGCCTTTAGGAAATGGACAAAAAATTTACAGAGGGAAAATCCATCGGTAACTGGTAAAAATCCGTCTGTAATTTTCCGACGGAAAAAAAATCCGTCGGTAAATAATTTCCGACGGGGCTTTTACAGAAGGACAAAATCCGTCGGTAATTTCGTCGGTAACCAAAAATTCGTCTGTAATAAAGACTAAATCCGTCTGTAAATCTGTCTATATTAATCTATTTTCTAGTTGTGTGTATTATAATTATTATTATTATTTGTACTTGATTAGGGCAGGTCATCGTCATGGTTTATCTTTCCATCAAATTCAATTTTACTGTTATTAGATGATGACAGAGGCCTTGGATTGTTTATTGGAAAAGTTTAGGACCAATAATTTTATTAAATTTTGGTCTAATTACTAAACGAAAATTTGAGTAATTTTATATTATTGGATGAAATCTTACACTAATAAAAATATTATTAATAATTATTTAATAATTATAAATTACAAAAATTACTGAGCTCTAACACTTTTTTTTATTTATTTTTAGCCCGTCTTGTGTATATTATTCATGATGAACATAAGATAATTAATAATTCCCAGGGAAGTCTAGATAGATGCCATCACTGATAAGACTATAATGATCATATTTTGAAATTTGAACATAGAAAATAGCTACTATATATAAAGCTTGTTATTAGAATTATTATGATTGTATATATTAAGCACATAATTAAGGAAGAAAGGTTCCACCAACAAAGCTAGCTTCGCTTAAGGTAACTTTTACTGTATTCCTTCAATCACTCCATCAGCACGAATTTAATTGTCTTTTAACTGGCAAGAAGGGTTCCTTTTAATTTGGTCATTTATTTATTAGATAATTAAAAATAGATCTATGCCTTTTTCTGGTCAATTGTTTAAGTTGGTTTAAATAATTTGGAGGTACATCAAAGAATAATCACAGAAATCAATCATAATAATAATAATAATAATAATAATAATAATAATAATAATAATAATAATAATAGTAATTCACTATTAGTATCGCACCACTGTATATATTAACCCTAGTTAGTTGTGCCGCAAGATTTGATGTCCCTTTTTAACCTGTCGTGCATACATGATCCATCCATCCACAATTAATAACTACACTTTGAGAGTATCAGAAACTGCATTTAAAGGATAGATACATTTATTAATATGCTAATTAAGCCTACCTAAATTGACTAAAAGTCTAAAACCCATCAAATTTAAAATCATACATAACACAATTAATAGTGGTTCTTAAATTTCACATTATTATTTAATTTGGTCTTCCAAATCTTAATTTTATTATAGTAGTTTTTTAGATTGAGTTTCAAATACTATAATGGTCCTTGAATGATGAATAAAAAATTGAAGTTTACAGATACCAATAAATACACCTGATCGTTCAAGTAATATCATGATGAGTGAATATCATTCTCATGAGGATTAAAATATTAAACAACGAATATCAAATTAAAAGCCTAATTAAATTAATAAAAACTGATTGATGAAGAGGGCAAGAGTGAGAGTTTTGAAAATCTTAAATATTGAATGCTTGAATGCCATGGACAGTGAGCTTGAATGTTGATTTAAGAGTTTCGGAGATGTTTATTGGTAGCATGAATCCCCACACTTTCGTACTGTTGTACCAGCAAGTGCACTAGGTCGTCCAAGAAATACCTGAGCGAGTCAGGGTCGATCTCACGAGGATTGTGGTTTGAACCAAGCTATGGTTATCTTGCAGATCTTAGTCAGACAGATCAGAAGGTTGTTGGATTGATGCAAGGGCAATTCATGAAAGGAATATATTATATATATTAAAATCAGTAATAGGAATGTAGTTGAGGATTGGAGTTGCATTGCGTTTTTGAATTAACTCTGGTACTACTGTCTTCTCTGCTTGTGAGTGATCTTCTTCTATGGCAGGCTGTATGTGATCAACTCTATGGGCCATGGTCATTGATCTCCTCTGCTATAGATTGAACACCATTGGCCATGGTCATCCAATCTGACGAAGGGTGAAGCGCTAGCAAGTCATTCTCCTGGCGATCATACTCAAAACGCCACAGAAAAGGTCAAATCTTCCGAATCAGAGAACGCCGCTTCTTTGGATTCTAGCCTATACCACGGAGACCCTAATTTCCCCGAAAATTGGCTGAACTGGTGTCTCGAAAAGTCCTCAACGAAGTCGTGGATTAACCATCTGAGAGATGTATAAACATAGTTGTTGGCTCGTGCTTTCCAGTCACGTATTCACACGAACCCAAGTAGATGCGGGTGTTTGTCAGGGACCTTCGTCTTAATGTGATGAATAGAGCTAATTTGTCAGATTATCCTATTCACCACGATGAAGATCGGATACATCTTAGAAACAGATCAAGCACAGATCGGAGAAGAAACAGTAATACTTTATTAATTCATAGGACTCAACAGGGCTCCTCCCCTCAACCTAGGAGGTTTGGAAACTCATACTGAAGTAAAACACAAAGGTAAAACGTGTATGATATGCGAATATGATCCAAAAGCTCTGAATTACATAAATTAAATCCCTTAAATACTAAACAGATGACTAGTAAGGGTAAAACAGTCTAGTTAGTGCTAAAATCCACTTCTGGGGCCCACTTGGAGAGTGTTTGGACTGAGCTTTGATGAGATCCACATGCTATGAGGCTCATTGGGCATGGATCGCCAGCTAGGGGGTCCTCTCTGGGCGTTTGGATATTAGTCTCTCCTCTTTGGGTGTTGGACGCTTGGAAGGGAGCAAGTAGCTGGCGTTGTACGCCAGTTTTGGGGCTTTTAATCAAAAGCAAAGTATGAACTATTATATATTGCTGGAAAGATCTGGAATGAAGCTTTCGATAGCCATTAAGAGAGCTCTATTTGGACTTCTGTAGCTCCAGGAAAACTCTTCCGAATGCAGGTAGGTTAGATCCGGACAGCATCTGCAGTGCTTTCTCTGTCTCTGAATCAGACTTCTACTCTAGCTCCTCAATTTCAGCAAAAAAATACCTGAAATTGTACAAAAACACAAAAACTCATAGTAGAATCTAAAAATGTGAATTTAACACTAAAACCTATAAAAAAAACTCAATAATAAATAAATAAAACACAGTAAAAACTATATGAAAATGATGTCCAAAAGTCTATAAAATGTCCACTCATCACAACACTAAACTTAAACTGTTGCTTGTCCCCTAGCAACTAAAAACATAGTGGGATAAAAAAAATTAAGATACAATAAATTTATAAGTTTCCAATAAAGCTTAGTTACAATTAGATGATCGTGACTTAGTATTTCAATTTAGATTTTTCAGATTATCAATAATATTTTTCCTTTTTCCTTATTCTTTCAGGAGCCAACATTCTAAAGTTACAAATTCAAATATGCACTGTTTATTTCATTCATTCAAAAAATAAAAGCAAATGACACCACATCAACATAATTAAACTAATCTTATTTTAAACTTGAAATTCATGCATCTCTCAATTATTTTCAAATAAAATTTTTCTTTTAACTAAGGTGAGAGATATATGGGACATTTTACAACTTAAAGACATCAATGCAAATGATCATGCAATAAGAACAAGAGAACATATAAATAAACAGACAGAAAATGAAAAAATAATAGGAGAGGAGTAAAAGAGAACGAATCCACCTTAGTGATGGTGGCTAGTGCTCATTCTTGAGGATCCAATGTAGTGCTTGATCTCTTCAATGTCACTCCTTTGTCTTTGTTAAAGCTACTGCACAGGCTCATGTGCATGCTTTCTGGTTTGCTCTATCCTCTTCTTCTATACTTAAGATTGCTAGAAGTCACAAAGCAAAGCTTTTGCAACACCAAACTTAAGAGTTTTGCTTGTCCTCAAGCAAATATGATCAATGGGGAAGAAGAAGGTGGGAAAGGTGGAGCTTCCGTGGGACCTACTGGTCTTGAGAGGCTAGGGAATCCATATTCCCTACTTCTCTACACTGGCGTTTGAACACCTAGGGGCTGTTCCCTGGGTGACATTCAATGCCAGCAATGCTGCCCCCTTGTGGAGTTAAACGCCTAGCAGGGATACCCTAGGTGGTGTTCAACTTTAACACTCTATCCGGAGTGCTTTGTTTTCACTACTGTGAATTCTGTCTCTTGACTGATGCACATGATCATGACTCTAACAACTGATATAAAAATAAAATGAAAGAAAATAAATAAAGTTGAGTAAGGTTAGGTTGCCTCCCAATACGTGCTCTTTTAACGTCACTATCTTGACCTTTAACTCCTTACAGAGGTGAGTATAGGCTCATATTTTCGCCCCTGACAGTGAATTTTCTTCCTGTCCTCTCATGAATGAGCTCTACATGCTCTAAAGATAGGACATGGCTCACTGTATGTGTAAGACTAGCTTCTTAGTGAAGACAACTCTCATGCCAGGTGAGAGGCCTTCAGTAGGAACTTTCTTGTCCCTCCAGCCTTTTGGTACTTTCTTTCTAGTACCTTTGTGCTTAGAGCTTGTTGATTGCTATCCAACACAAAACTTAGAATTGATGTTTGGGGACTCTGCAGAGCTCTGTATGGAAAGAGAGGGTTGGCACACTATGTGTCAAAAAGTTATCTCTCTTTTAGAGGAAGAATGATCATGAGGCATCTTGAATAAGATGTGATCCTTCCTTAACTTTAGGGTTAGTTCTCCCTTTTCCACATTAATGATAGCATTAGCTGTTGCTAGGAAAGGTCTTCCAAGGATGACACAGTCATCCTCATCTTCTCCTATATCTAAGACTATAAAGTTTGCGGGGATGTAGTGGTTTTCAACCTTAACCAAGACATCATCCACTAAGCCATATGGCTTCTTCATGGTTTTGTCTGCCATCTCTAATACGATGTGTGCTGCTTGTACCTCAAGGATACCCAGCTTCTCCATTACAGAGAGTGGCATGAGGTTAATGCTTGACCCTAGGTCACACAAAGCCTTTTCAAAGGTCATAGTGCCTATGGTGCATGGAATTAGAAAGCGTCTAGGGTCTGGAAGCTTTTGAGGTAGCTCTTGCTGAACCAAAGCATGAAGTTCTTTGGTGAGCAGTGGAAGTTCTTCCTCCAGAGGCTTTGTACTAAATAACTTGGTATTCAGCTTCTTTAGAGCTCCTAGGAAACGAGAAACTTGCTCTTTTCTAGTGTCTTCATCCTCATCTGAGGATAAGTAGTCATAAGAACTCATACACTGTAGAAGTGCATTCAAAGGAATCTCAATTGTCTTTCTGGTTTCCTTTGGTTCTGAGATAGATGGTTCTTGAGTGGGCTTTAAGCACACAAAGGGTGTGCTTTCACTAGCGTTCAACGCTATCTCTATCAGCTTATTGGACATTGAACACCCTTGCGATCCACCCTGACTGGCATTAAACGCTAGTCCCTCTAGCATTCTGGGCATTGAACGCCCAGCAGGGATGTCCTTGCTGGTGTTCAACGCCAGCTTCCCTAGGTGAGTGGGTGTTGAATGCCCAGTGAATTCCTCACTGGCATTCAGTGCCAGAATGGCTGGGAGTTTGGGCGTTGAACGCCTAGTGAGGGGTTCCTTACTGGGCGTTCAGTGCCAGAAAGCCTTCCTGTTTGGGCGTTGAACGCCCAGCCAGTGCTCCCTGGCTGGCGTTCAACGCAAGCTTTTCTGGCAGGATGGGCGTTAAATGCCCAATGAAGGCTTCTTCACTGGAGTTCAATGCCTTCCCACTCTCCTCTAATTCGGCCTCTACCTCCATGGATATGGCCTTGCATTCTTCTCTTTGATTCACTTCAGTGTTACTGGGAAGAGTGTCAGGAGGAGTCTCAGGGATCCTCTTGCTTAGTTGACCAACTTGTACCTCCAAGTTTCTAATGGAGGACCTTGTTACATTAATGAAACTATGAGTGGTGTTAGAGAGGCTGAAAACCAGAATAACTAAGTCAGAATAACTCTGCTTAGAGGTTTCCATGTTCCCTTGAGAAAATGGGAATAGTGGTCTGTTGTTGAACCTATTCTGGTTCCTACCACCTTGATTGTTATTGAAACCTTGCTGAAGTTTCTGTTGATCCTTCCATGAGAGGTTAGGATGGTTCCTCCATGAAGGGTTGCAAGTGTTTTCATATGGTTTTCCCATGTAATTCACCTCCCCATGGTGGGTTGATCAGGATCATAAGCTTCTTCTTCAAGAAAAGCTTCCTAAGTACTGCCAGCTACAGTTTGCATTCCAGTCTGATGCTGGGAAATCATATCAACTTGCTGAGTCAATATCTTATTCTGAGCCAAGATGGCATTCAAAGTTTCAACTCCATGAACTCCTTTCTTCTGAGAAGTACCATGGTTTACAGGATTCCTTTCAAAATTATACATGAGATGGTTGTTTGTAACCATTTCAATGAGTTCTCTTACTTTTGCAGGTGTTTTCTTCAAGTGGAGGCATCCACCTGCAGAGCTATCCAATGAAATCTTAGATATCTCAAACAAGCCATCATAGAACGCCCCTATGATGGACCACTTTGAGAGCATGTCAGGAGGACATCTCCTGATCAATTGCTTGTATCTTTCCTAAGCTTCATAGAGGGATTCACCTTCTCTTTGTTTGAGGGTTTGAACTTCCACTCTAATCTTGCTCATCCTTTGAGGAGGAAAGAACATAGCCAGAAAAGTATTAACCAGCTTTTTCCAAGAGTCAAGAATCTCTCTAGATTAGGCATCCAACCATAGGTTAGCACTGTCTCTTATTGCAAAAAATTGATGTGGATCTTCTATTGGAAGTCTATAGAATTTACAGTTTTGTTGCAAAAGAGAGACTAACTGAGGCTTAAACTCAAAATTGTTAGCTCCAATGGCAATTACAGAGATACTTCTGCCTTAAAAGCCAGAGGTAGGCATGGTGAAGTCACCAAGGATCTTTGTTGGCACCTCTTGAGGTTTGGCCATGTCCTCCCTTTCTTGTTCAAAACATTTTGAAAGGTCTCTTCCAGAGTGTTGTGCTTTAACTTGTTGTAAACGCCTACTCAGAGTCTTCTCAGGTTTAGGATCAGGAGTAAAAAGGGGTTCTATATCCCTGTTCCTGGTCATAAACAAGAAGAAAAGAAAAGAAAGAAAAAAAGAAAGCTTTTTGTACCAATAGGGAAGAAGCTCCTCCTTAGAGTGAGATGTGAAGAAAGAAGAGAAAAAATAAAAGTCAAGATGAAAGAAGGGAGAGGACAAGAATTCGAATAATAGAGATCAGAAGAGAGGAAGTATAAATAGAAAAAGTAAATAAGAATTAAAATACTTTTCTTTTTATTTATTTATTTAATTAATTTCAAAAATTAAGCTAATAATTTAAAAGGAATTGAAAATTAGTCAATGAATTTTTGACAATAGAAGAGAGAGAAGAGGAAGAAGTTTTCAAAAATTAAGAGAGATGAGAGTTCGTTAGGAAGTTTTGAAAAAGAAGAGAAAGAAGAAGAGAGATAGTTTCGAAAATTAAGAAGAGAAAAGTTAGTTAGGAGGTTTTGAAAAAGAAGAGAGAGAATATAAGATATTAATTAAAAAAAAGGTTTGAATTTTAAAATAAGATAAAAGATAAGGTAAGAAAAAGATTTGAAATTAAAATTTAAAATTAGAAAGGAGATAAGAAATGATAAGATAAGAAATTAAAAAGATTTGAAAAAGATATGATTTTAAAATTGGAAGTTAGAAAAGATAAGATAAGAAACTAAAAAGATAAGATTAGAAATTTGATTTTGAAAAAATATTATATTTTAAAATTTGAAATTTTGAGAAAGATAAGATTTTTAATTTTAAAATTTGAAAAAGATAAGATTTTTTAAAAAGATAAGATTTTTTGAAAAAGATATGATTTTTATTTCTTAAAAGATTTGATTTTTGAAAACTTGACAACTAAGATATGATAAGATAAAAATTTAAAATTGAAATCTGAATTTTTATGGTTAATTTTGAAAATTATGGTTAAAATTAAGTTAGAAAAGATTTTTTTTATTTTTAAATTTTATGATGAAAGAGAAAAACACACAAAAGACACAAGACTTAAAATTTTTAGATCTAGCACCCCTTATTTTCGAAAATTTTGGAGGAAAACACAAGGGGTCACTAAACTTAAAAATTTTAGGATCAAACAAAAAAGACTCAAGAACACTTTAAAGACTAACAAGAACACAAGACAAGACTCAAAGACTCAAAGAACACAATAACTTTAAAAGAACACCAAACTTAAAATTTTTGAAAAACTAAACATAAATTTTCGAAAATTAAAAGAAAAATAACAAAAAGACACCAAACTTAGAAACTTGATACAAGATTTAACCAAGAAAAAATTATTTTTAAATTTTTTTTAGAAAGAAATACTCAAAGGAACAAAAATTACAAAGAGCATAAACAAAAGTCTCAAACTAAGAACACTGAGTAAACAAAGAAAGGACACATATTTCTTGTAAAATGTTTAAGAAGTTTTGGGATTTGAAAAACAGGAGCATGCAAAACTCAAACCAAGAACCAAAAATTGAACAAAGAAAATAAAAATATTTTGAAAAAGTTTTTAAATTTTTTTTCAAAATTTAGAGAAGAAGAAAGTAAAATCAAAAGACATAAATAAAATAAAATAAAATAAATTACCTAATCTAGGGAGCAGGACAATCCGTCAAGTTGTCCAAACTCAACAATCCCCGAAAACAGCGCCAAAAACTTGGTAGCACGAATCCCATACTTTCGTACTGTTGTACCAGCAAGTGCACTGGGTCGTCCAAGTAATACCTAAGCGAGTCAGGGTTGATCCCACGAGGATTGTGGTTTGAAGGAAGCTATGGTTATCTTGCAGATCTTAGTCAGGAAGATCAGAAGATTGTTGGATTGATCCAAAGGCAATTAATGAAAGGAATATATTGTATATATTAAAATCAGTAATAGGAATGTAGTTGAAGATTGGAGTTGCTTTGCCTTTCTGAATTAAATCTGGTACTACTGTCTTCTCTGCTTATGAGTGATCTTCTTCTATGGCAGGCTGTATGTGATCAACGCCATGGGCCATGGTCGTAGATCACCTCTGCTACAGATTGAACGCCATTGGCCGTGGTCATCCAATCGTGGTCATCCTGGCGATCCTACTCAAAATGCAACAGACAAGGTCAAATCTTCCGGATCAGAGAATGCTGCTTCTTTGGATTCTAGCCTATACCACAGAGACCCTAATCTTCCCAGAAACTGGTTGAATTGGTGTCTCGAGAAGTCCCCAACGAAGTCGTGGATTAATCTTCTAAGTGATGTATAAACATAGTTGTTGGCTCGTGCTTTCCAGTCACGTATTCACACGAAACCAAGTAGACGCGGGTGTTTGACAGGCACATTCGTCTTAATGTGATGAACAGAGCTACTTTGTGAGATCATCCTATCCATGACGATGAAGATCGGATATACATCTTAGAAATAGATCAAACACGGATCGAAGAAGAAACAGTAATACTTTTATTAATTCATAGGACTCAGTAGGGCTCCTCCCCTCAACCTAGGAGGTTTAGAAACTCATACTAAAGTAAAACACAAAGGTAAAACATATATGATATGCAAATATGATCCAAAAGCCCTGAATTACATAAATTAAATCCCTTAACTACTAAACAGATGACTAGTAAGGGTAAAACAGTCTATTTAGTGCTAAAATCCACTTCTGGGCCCCACTTGGTGAGTGTTTGGGCTGAGCTTTGATGAGATCCACGTGTTATGAGGCTACTTGGGTGTGGAACGCCAGCTAGGGGGTCCTCTCTGGGTGTTTGGACATTGGTCTCTGCTCTTTGGGCGCTGGACGCCTGGAAGGGGGGCAGGTAGCTAGCGTTGGACGCCAGTTTTGGGCCTTCTAATCTGAAGCAAAGTATGAACTATTATATATTTCTGGAAAGCTCTGGAAGTCAGCTTTCTATAGCCGTTGAGAGCGCTCTATTTAGACTTCTGTAACTCCAGAAAAATACCTGAAATTGTACAAAAACGCAAAAACTCATAGTAGAATCCGAATCTGTGAATTTAACACTAAAACTTATAAAAAAAATAAAAAATAAATAAAACACACTAAAAACTATATGAAAATGATGTCAAAAAGCGTATAAAATATCCGCTCATCGTTTATGTTCTTAGAGAAATCAAACATTATTTACTTATCTTGAAGTTTGCAAAGATCTTTGACAGTAATACCTTTAATAACTGATTTCCAATTCTTTGGCTCATCAGTTTCTCAAGCATTAATTAATCGTCAATTAATTAATTAAGAGATTAAGTACAAAAACTGATTTTAGATTCAAATAAGTTTTATAAGTAGTCGTTAGGTCGAATTATATGTTATGTATTCATGCTAGTTCTATCCAGTTAAATCTTAAAAGAAAACATAATTTTTGAAAGTTGTTCTAATCCAAATTTTATGTCACGTATTCAAAATTAGAGTGATTGAAAACTATGTATGTGTCGCACACTAATTGAACCACTATTCCTAGCCGAATTCAAAGAGTCATGCGAAAGAGTTTTCAAGCTTTAATTCAAATATCAAATTCTCTAATTATAATAAAAGAATTCAAAAGAGATTAGCATACGTACCTTTCGATAATACTAAATGAAGAATAAATAACTCAATCATGAAATAGATCAATGTAAAACTTCAAAAATAAAATAAACAAAGGTTAATAATCCATAGAAAACATAAACAGAATTCCTAACACTTTGACAAAGAATTACTTATCCATGAGAAAGTGAAAGAAAAACAAGAAGAAGAGTTTAGGGAGGAACTGGATGTCCTTTCTTGTGAACAAGGTTCACTTACTTAATTTAGAATTGAAAATTCAAACTATCCTAATTTTTTCTCTCGGAGAGAAAGATAAGCTAACTAATTACTGACTTGTAAATTCAAATTCTAAAAGAACCAAATTCCTTATGTTTCTAGAAGAAATTAATAAATAATCTTCTAGACTCTTCAATGATGTGATTAAGACTTCTAATGATGTGTTTAATTAGGCTTGGGCCTTAATTATTGCTTTTTGAGAGTTGTGATTAGCTTTAAGTTGGCTTGTATTTGAAGAAATTAGGCAAAAGCCCCAAATTCACACTTCCAGACACATGCATCTGCTAAGCATGGTGCATGGGCCGCTAAGCATAGGTGAAGAGTAAAGGGAGGCCCTGCAACCCTGAAGTGCAGCCGCCAGGCGCATGACCAGTCCCCCGGGCGCAAGGAACAGCAGCTGGGCATGTTGCTTCGTTGAGGATGTCCCGCCAGGCGTGAAGTCATTCTGTTGGGCACAGATCTTGGGTGGCCTTTGGGGTACGCTTCTAACTTCTTAGGCCACGCTTTTCTTCCTTTGGCCACGCTTTTATTTTTTTTTTGAATTTTTTCTTTGATTTTTTATTTTTCTCGGCCAAATTTGATTGAAACTTAAGAAAATGAATAAGAAAAAGACCTTAAAAATCGCTTAAGATAACATGTCATCATTGGACTCCTCTCCAGTGCTAAATCATCAATTACAGTGATGATGTGTCATTCTATTGCCACACTGGACATTGTAACATTGCAATTATGACCCAATTTGGCAACTCCCCTCTGTATAACCCATATTCATTCCCATTTCTTTATTCTTGTTTGTAGTCCTATTGCCTCAAACGTGCTCTTTATCCAATTATCTCAATCTCCAACTTAACATACATGGAAATAGGCACAACTTTACTCTCATCTGCCGTAACCACTAGACAACCCTAAAGCTCACTAATCTCCCCTAAATCAACGAACTCTTTAGGCTGAACCTCTTCAATTTCCTCACTCGTGGGATCTTTCCTTGGAATGGGCTAAAGAAGTCCCTCTTTGACGAACTCCTTGTGCTTCAAAGTAATGACCTTGTCAATTTTGCTAAGTCATTGCCGGAGCTATTAGAATCAATAAGGGATGTGTTACTGGTGCAATACTTGACATCGGCTATGGTGATGAGGTAGCTGGACTGGTAATTCTCAAAGACATCTTCTTGGAGTTACATGCACAAGTAGCCTACACCTTGATTTGGCTGAAGGTGGAGAAGTATGTGAGGAGTTGTTGAAGGTAGAACTTATTGTTGAGGCAAAAAGCTTTGGGAGGCCGAGAGCAAAAAAGTATTGGGAATGGAGGGATGGATCTATAACCTCTTGCTCAATTGATAGAACTTATCATAACATAGTCAATGGTTGATTCAAGAGATCTAAGTTCAAACAACGTGCTTGGAGGGATGGATCTATAACCTCTAGCTCAATTGATAAAATAAATCAACGTGATCCAAGCTTTAACCTCGAGTGTATCACCCTACCACACAAAATCTTACGCTATAGTCGTAAATAAGAGGTGGTGAGTGATGAGCGGATAATTATACGCTTTTTGGCACTGTTTTTAGTATATTTTAGTTAGTTTTTAGTATGTTTTTATTAGTTTTTATTTAAAATTCACTTTTCTAGGCTTTACTAAGAGTTTGTAAGTTTTTCTGTGGTTTCAGGTAATTTCTGGCTGAAATTGAGGGACCTGAGCAAAAATCTGATTCGGAGGCTGAAAAAGGACTGCAGATGCTGTTGGATTCTGACCTCCCTGCACTCGAAGTGGATTTTCTGGAGCTAAAGAAGCCCAATTAGCGCGATATCAATTGTGTTGTAAAGTAGACATTCTGGGCTTTCCAACAATGTATAATAGTCCATACTTTGCTCGAGATTTGATGGCCCAAACCTGCGTTGCAAATTGGCTTCAGAATTCCCGGCGTTTAACGCCGGAACTGGCACAAAAGTTGGAGTTAAACGCCCAAACTGGCACAAAAGCTGGCGTTTAACTCCAAAAAAAGTCTCTACACATGAAAGCTTCAATGCTCAGCCCAAGCACACACCAAGTGGACCCCGGAAGTGGATTTTTACATCATTTACTCATTTCTGTATATCCTAGGCTACTAGTTCACTATAAATAGGACCTTTTACCATTGTATCTGGATCTCATGACACTTTACATGTTTCATACTGTACTTTCTACGGCATGAGTCTCTAAACCCCATGGATGGGGGTGAGGAGCTCTGCTGTGTCTTGATGGATTAATGCAATTACTATTGTTTCTCATTCAATCACGCTTGCTTCCATTCTAAGATATCATTTGTTCCTCAACATGATGAATGTGATAATCCGTGACACTCAACATCATTCTCACCTATGAACGTGTGCCTGACAACCACCTCCGTTCTACTTTAGATTGAGTGGATATCTCTTGGATTCTTTAACCAGAATCTTCGTGGTATAAGCTAGAATATATTGGCGGCCATTCTTGAGAATCCGGATGGTCTAAACCTTGTCTGTGGTATTCTGAGTAGGATTCAGGGATTGAATGACTGTGACGAGCTTCAAAATCGCGATTGTGAGGCGTTAGTGACAGACACAAAAGAATCACTGGATTCTATTCCGACATAATCGAGAACCGACAAATGAATAGCCGTGCTGTGACAGAGCGCGTTGAACATTTTCACTGAGAGGATAGGAGGTAGCCATTGACAATGGTGAAACCCTACATACAGCTTGCCATGGAAGGAGTCTTGCGTGCATGAAGAAGAAGACAGTAGGAAAGTAGAGATTCAGAATATAAAGCATCTCCGAAACCTCAACCTGTTCTCCATTACTGCAAAACAAGTATTTATTTCATGTTCTTTTACTTTTCACAATTAAACTTGAGAATTATTGACATCCTGACTAAGAGTTACAAGATAACCATAGCTTGCTTCAAGCTGACAATCTCCGTGGGATCGACCCTTACTCACGTAAGGTATTACTTGGACGACCCAGTGCACTTGCTGGTTAGTTATGCGGTATTGCAAAAGTGTGATTGCAATTTCGTGCACCAAGTTTTTGGCGCCGTTGCCGGGGATTGTTTGAGTTTGGACAACTGACGGTTTATCTTGTTGCTTAGATTAGGACTATTTTATTTTTGTTGGTTTAGGGTCTTTTATTAGAGTTTAGTTTCATATTTTAAGTTTGGTGTTAATTGCATGCTTTTATTTTCTTTTAATTTTTCGAATTTGCATGTTCTTCGTCCTTTCTTGATCTTTAAAAATTCTAAGTTTGGTGTCTTCTTTGTGTTTTCCTTTAGGTTTTCAAAAATTTGTGTATGATTTTCTAAAAATTTCTAAGTTTGGTGTCTTCTTTGTGTTTTCCTTTAAATCTTCAAAATTTTGCATTAATTTTCAAAATCATATCTTTTCAATCATATCTTTTTCAAAATAGTTTTCAATAATATCTTTTTAATTGCTAATTCCAAAATCTTTTCAATTAATTAATTAATTTAGTTTTCAATTTGCTTTGATTTTATTTTCTTTTAGTTTTTGAAATTCTATTTTATTCTCTTTTCCATTTATTTTAGTTTATTATTTTCAGTCACTTTTATTAAAT
>NC_029776.3:70480477-70481751 GCF_000817695.3 Arachis duranensis | reverse complement strand
TAATTTTACACTCCAAAAAGGATGACACAGCTAAGGCTGGACATCTAAGGCTTTAAACAAGAGGATAATGAATCCCTTTATAATACCTGGGAGAGGTATAGAGGTATGCTAAGGAAGTGCCCCTCTGAAATGTTTTCAAAGTGGGTACAGTTGAACGTCTTCTACTATGGGCTTACCGAAAAAGCTCAGATGTCTTTAGACCACTCAGCTGGTGGATCTATACACATGAGGAAGACGATTGAAGAAGCTCAAGAGCTCATAGATACGGTTGCTAGAAATCAACATCTATACTCAAGCAGTGAGTCCTCTATAAAAGAAGAAGCTATGGCAGTAACTACTGATCCTAATCCTCAAGAACAGATTGTTGAGCTTAATCATCAATTACGCCTGATGACAAAACAGTTAGCAGAATTTAAAGAGATGCTCCAAGAAATTAAAATTGTTAACAAAAACATAGAATCACAGTTGAATCAGACAAAATAGCAGTTATATAAACAGATAACAAAAGAATGCCAAGCAGTTCAACTGAGGAGTGGGAAGACATTGAATAACACTGCTCAAAGTGGCAAAAAGCCAAGAAAGGAACAACTGACAGAGGATAACCAAACCACTGCCCAAAATTTCTCTGAGGATTGTAAGAGCCCAGAGAGGAATACTCCTGGCGTTCAAACGCCAGAAAGGGGGGAAAAGTTGGCGTTAAAAGCCCATTCCTTGCCCAGTTCTGGCGTTCAAACGCCAGAAAAGGGTGAAAAGCTGGCGTTAAACGCCCATCCTGCACCTAGTCCTGGCGTTCAAACGCCAATGAGGAATCAGACACCTGAGAGTGCTGATAGTGACCCCTCTAGGAAGGCTTCTCCAACCACTTCTGTAGGAAATAAACCTGCAGTAACTAAGGTTGAAGAGTATAAAGCCAAGATGCCTTATCCTCAGAAACTCCGCCAAGCAGAACAGGATAAACAATTTGCCCACTTTGCAGACTATCTAAGGACTCTTGAAATAAAGATTCCGTTTGCAGAGGCACTTGAGCAAATACCCTCTTATGCTAACTTCATGAAAGAGATCTTAAGTTATAAGAAGGATTAGAGAGAAACTGAAAAGGTGTTTCTCACTGAAGAATGCAGTGCAGTCATTCTGAAAAGCTTACCAGAGAAGCTTCAAGATCCAGGAAGCTTTATGATACCATGCACATTAGAAGGTGCTTGTACCAAGACAGTCCTATGTGACCTTGGACCAAGTATCAACCTAATACCTGCATCCACTATCAGAAAGCTTGG
>NC_029776.3:70465406-70480431 GCF_000817695.3 Arachis duranensis | reverse complement strand
TCAAACCAACCTGGATATGTCTCCAACTTGCTGATGGCTCCATTAAATATCCATTAGGCATAATTAAGGACATGATTCTCAAGGTTGGGCCATTTGCCTTTCCAACTAACTTTGTAGTGCTGGAAATGGACGAGCACAAGAATGCAACTCTCTTCCTAGGAAGACCCTTCCTAGCAACTGGACGAACTCTCATTGATGTACAAAAAGGGGAAGCGACCCTGAGAGTCAATGAGGATGAGTTCAAGTTGAATGGTGTCAAAGCTATGCAGCATCCATACACATCAAATGACTGCATGAGCACTGATATTATTGACTCTTTGGTGAAAGAGATCAATATGACTGAGAGTCTCGAATCAGAGCTAGAGGAAATCTTTAAAGATGTTCAGCCTGACCTGGAGGAACCAGAGGAAATAAAAGAACCTCTGAAAATTCCTCAGGAAGAGGATAAGCCTCCTAAACCCGAGCTCAAGCCACTACCACCATCCCTGAAGTATCCATTTCTGGGAGAATGTGACACTTTTCCAGTGATCATAAGCTCTACTTTAAATTCACAGGAAGAGGAAGCACTAATTCAAGTGCTAAGGACACATAAGACAGCTCTTGGATGGTCCATAAGTGATCCTAAGGGCATTAGCCCAGCAAGATGCATGCACAAGATCCTATTGGAAGATAATGCCAAGCCAGTGGTTCAACCACGAAGGCGGCTAAATCCAACCATGAAGGAGGTGGTGCAGAAAGAGGTCACTAAGTTACTAAAGGCTGGGATTATTTATCCTATTTCTGATAGCCCCTGGGTGAGCCCTGTTCAAGTTGTCCCCAAGAAGGGAGGCATGACAGTGATTCATAATGAAAAGAATGAACTGGTTCCCACAAGAACAGTTACAGGGTGGCGAATGTGTATTGACTACAGAAGGCTCAATATAGCCACCAGAAAGGATCATTTTCCTTTACCATTCATAGACCAGATGCTAGAGAGACTAGCAGGTCATGAATACTACTGCTTTTTGGACGGTTATTCAGGTTACAACCAAATTACAGTAGATCCTCAGGACCAAGAGAAAACAACATTCACCTGTCCTTCTGGCGTATTTGCCTACAGAAGAATGCCTTTTGGTCTGTGTAATGCACCTGCAACTTTTTAGAGATGCATGCTATCCATCTTCTCTGATATGGTAGAGAAGTTCCTGGAAGTCTTCATGGATGACTTCTCAGTATATGGAGACTCATTCAGCTCCTGTCTTAACCACCTAGCACTTGTCCTGAAAAGGTGCCAAGAGACTAACCTGGTCTTAAACTGGGAGAAATGTCACTTTATGGTGACTGAAGGAATTGTCCTTGGGCACAAAATTTCAGGCAAGGGAATAGAGGTGGATCAAGCAAAGATAGAAGTAATTGAAAAATTACCACCACCTACCAATGTTAAGGCAATCAGAAGCTTTCTAGGGCATGCAGGATTTTATAGAAGGTTTATAAAGGATTTTTCAAAAATTGCAAAACCTCTAAGAAACCTGCTAGCTGCTGACATGCCATTTGTGTTTGACACAGAGTGTCTACAGGCATTTGAGACCCTGAAAGCCAAGCTGGTCACAGCACCAGTCATCTCTGCACCAGATTGGACATTACCATTTGAACTAATGTGTGATGCCAGTGACCATGCCATTGGTGCAGGTTGGGACAGAGGCACAACAAGCTTCTGCACGTCATTTATTATGCTTGCCGTGTTTTAAATGACACACAGAAGAATTACATAACCACAGAAAAAGATTTACTTGCAGTGGTTTATGCCATTGACAAGTTTAGGTCCTACTAAGTAGGGTCAAAAGTGATTGTGTACACTGACCATGCTGCTCTTAAATACTTACTCATAAAGCAGGATTCAAAACCCAGGCTCATAAGGTGGGTGTTGCTTCTGCAAGAGTTTGATATAGAAATAAGAGACAGAAAAGGGACAGAGAACCAGGTAGCTGATCATCTGTCCCGGATAGAACCAGTAGCTGGGGCGTCCTTCCCCTCTACTGAGATTTCTGAGACCTTTCCAGATGAGCAACTCTTTGCCATTCAGGAAGCTCCATGGTTTGCAGACATTGCAAACTATAAGGCTGTGAGGTTCATACCCCAGGAGTACAGTAGGGTGCAAAGAAAAAAAATAATTTCAAATGCCAAGTACTACCTATAGGATGAGCCATATCTCTTCAAGAGATGTGCAGACGGAATGATCCATAGATGTGTAACTAGAGAGGAAGCACAAAGGATCCTATGGCATTGTCATGGATCGCAGTATGGGGGACATTTCGGAAGTGAGCGAACAGCCACTAAGGTCCTCCAATGTGGCTTCTACTGGGCTACTCTCTATAGGGATGCCCGAGAGTTTGTGCGTAACTGTGACAGTTGCCAAAGAGCTGGTAACTTGCCTCATGGTTACACCATGCCTCAACAAGGAATCTTAAAGATTGAGTTGTTTGATGTATGGGGTATTGACTTTATGGGTCCCTTCCCACCATCATACTCAAACACTTATATTCTGGTGGCAGTAGACTATGTATCTAAATGGGTAGAAGCAATTGCCACTCCCAATAATGATACTAAGACCGTGCTGAAATTCCTCCAGAAACACATCTTCAGCAGGTTTGGTGTTCCCAGAGTACTAATCAGTGATGGGGGCACTCATTTCTGCAATAAACAACTATACTCTGCTATGGTCCGATATGGAATTAACCATAAAGTAGCAACTCCATATCATCCACAGATAAATGGGCAAGCTGAAGTATCTAATAGAGAGCTAAAAAGAATCCAGAATGGACTGTAATTGCCCGTAGGAAGGATTGGGTAAAGAGCTTGGATGATGCTCTGTGGGCATACAGAACAGCATTCAAGACTCCTATAGGAACCTCTCCATACCAACTTGTGTATGGCAAGGCCTGTCATCTGCCCGTGGAACTGGAGCATAAAGCCTACTGGGCAACCAGATTCCTAAACCTGGATGCTAAGTTGGCTGGTGAAAAAAGATTGCTCCAGCTAAATGAGCTAGAGGAGTTTAGACGCAGTGCCTTTGAAAATTCAAAAATTTATAAGGAAAAGGCAAAGAAGTGGCATGATAAGAAGTTTTCACCCAGAGTCTTTGAGCCAGGACAAAAAGTTCTGCTCTTCAACTCTAGGCTCAGACTATTCCCAGGAAAACTTAAATCCCGGTAGAGGGGTCCATATGTGATTAGAGGAGTGTCACCATATGAATATATTAAGCTTCAAGACATTGATTCTGATAAAAAGTTCATTGTTAATGGACAGAGAATCAAACATTATATTGAAAGCAATTTTGAGCAAGAATGCTCAAAATTGAGGCTTGAATAAAGCTCAGTAAAGGTCGAGCTAAAGACAGTAAAGAAGCGCTTGCTGGGAGGCAACCCAGCCATTAGCAGGTTATTTATTTTACTTAATAGAATATTGACATACATTCTTCAAGGTTGTTCATCAAAAATTGAAGGAATTCACAGAGTTAAAGAAGGATTCAGTGCAAAAAGCAGAGAAAAGGAGCTTGCTGGCAAGAAAATGCCAGTAAAGGGTACTCTGGGCGTTAAACGCCAGAATGGATACCATTCTGGGCGTTTAACGCCAGTAATGATACCATTTTGGGCGTTAAACGCCAGAATGGGAACCATTCTAGGCGTTTAACGCCAGAATTGCAGCATCATGGGTGTTCAGCAAAACGCCCAGTGATAAAGGGGTTTCTGGCGTTTAACGCCAGCCAGGGTACCTGGGTGGGCGTTAAACGCCCATAATGGCCAACATTTGGGCGTTAAATGCCAGAAAGGATACCATTCTGGGCGTTTAACGCCAGAAAGGTAGGGGACAGAGATTTTGTTTTCCACTTCAAATTTTTTCAAACTTTCTTGTTTTAACCCATAATTTTCTGCATAAACACATCACAAACTTTCATTATTCACCTTCAAATTCCAAAAATTAAACAATTTTCTAAATCATTCTTCAAATCTCTTTCAAATCCTTTCCAAATCTTCTTCAAAAACTCAAATATCCTCTCAAATTCTTTCCATATATTCTCAAATCTCCTTTAAAATTTTTGAAATCTCTCTCTCCTCCCTTATAAATACACATTCGGCCATCCCCCTCTCCTCAACATTCGAATTTGCTTCTTCTCCCCTCTCTCCTCTTTCCTTTCTTTTGCTTGAAGGCAAGCAAACCTCTAAGTTTGGCGTGCCTTTCCGTGATCACGAAGCCAAGATTTACCAAGGTCATGGCTCCTAAGGGAAAACAAACCGATTCAAAAGGCAAGAAAGAGAACAATCCAAAGAATCTTTGGAATCAAGAGAAGTTCTTAACCAAAGAACATGCAGACCATTACCACAAAATAATGGGTCTAAGGTCAGTGATCCCGGAAGTCAGATTTGATCTGAAAGAAGATGAATATCCGGAGATCCAAGAGCAAATTCAAAACAGAGGATGGGAAGTTCTAACCAACCCTGAGACAAAGGTTGGAAGAAACATGGTTCAGGAATTTTACTTAAATCTGTGGCTGACAGATAAGCAGAGAATGACTGGAACTGCTTTTCATACCTACAGAACCATGGTCAGAGGGAGAATTATTTACTTCCATCTGGACAAAATAAGAGAAGTCTTCAAATTACCTCAACTACAAGATGATCCTGAATCCTTTAATAGGAGAATGTTGAGAGTAGATAAGGGGTTGGATTAAGTTCTAGAGGACATACGCCTCCCTGGAACTAAGTGGATAACCAATTCAAAAGGTATCCCAAACCAACTCAAGAGGGGAGATCTCAAACCAATAGCAAGAGGTTGGCTAGACTTTATTGGGCATTCTATATTGCCCACTAGCAACCGTTTTGAGGTCACGGTCAAGAGAGCAGTGATGATTCATTGCATTATGCTGGGAAAAGAAGTGGAGATTCATCATCTGATTGCTTGTGAGATTTACACAATTACAAACAAGAACTCCACTGAAGCCAAGCTGGCTTACCCATGCTTAATCTCTTCGCTATGTAAAGATGCTGGGGTGAGGATAGGAGTAGATGAATTCATCCCAATTTAACATCCAATCACCAAGAAGTCAATGGAAGGACAAATACAAGATAGCTCTATCAAAAGGAGGGCGCAAGAATTCCTCCCTGAACTTCCTAAAATTGACTACTGGGCCAGCCTAGAAGCATCTGTTGCCAAGCTGCAAGAAGCTATGGAACAAATTAAGGAAGAACCACAGAATCAAAGTAGCATGCTCTGCAAATTGCTGAAGGAACAAGAGAAGCAAGGGCGTGAGCTACAGGAGCTGAAGCGCCAGAAGCTCTCCCTTGAAGGGTCAAATACCCCACAAGTTGAGGGAGCATCTACTTCTCAAAATCAAGGTTGTTGAGTCCAAACTCTGTGATAACCTCTATCGTTAGGAATCTATTTTAGAGTCATTTAAACTTCTGTTTTCTATTACTATTAGTCTTATCTTATATTTATTTTTGAGTCTTGTTCTTAATTCATGATTAATAAAATTTAAGGTTCATGTCTTAAAGCTATGAATGTCCTATGAATCCATCACCTCTCTTAAATGAAAAATGCTTTAATCACAAAAGAACAAGAAGTGCAGGATTTCGAATTCATCTCTAAAATTAGTTGAATTAGTTTGATGTGGTGGCAATACTTTTTGTTTTCTGAATGAATGCTTGAACAGTGCATATGTCTTTTGAATTTGTTGATTGAAGAATGTTAAACTTGTTGGCTCTTGAAAGAATGATGGGAAAGGAGAAATGTTATTGAGGATCTGAAAAATCATCAAATTGATTCTTGAAGCAAGAAAAAGCAGTGAATTCAAAAAAAAAAAAAAGAGAAGAGAGAGCAAGCAGAAAAAGCTAATAGCCCTTTAAACCAAAAGACAAGGGTAAAAATAAAAAGTGATCCAAGGCAAAAAGAGTGTGCTTAAGAACCCTGGACACCCCTAATTGGGGACTCTAGCAAAGCTGAGTCACAATCTGAAAAGGTTTACCCAGTTATGTGTCTGTGGCATGTATGTATCCGGTGGTAATACTGGAAGACAGAGTGCTCTGGGCCACAGCCAAGACTCATAAAGTAGCTGTGTTCAATAATCATCATACTTAACTAGGAGAATCAATAACACTATCTGAATTCTGAGTTCCTATAGATGCCAATCATTCTAAACTTCAAAGGATGAAGTGAGATGCCAAAACTGTTCAGAGGCAAAAAGCTACTAGTCCCGCTCATCTAATTGGAGCTAAGTTTCATTGATATTTTGGAGTCTATAGTATGTTCTCTTCTTTTTATCCTATTTGATTTTCAGTTGCTTGGGGACAAGCAACAACTTAAGTTTAGTGTTGTGATGAGCGGATAATTTATACGCTTTTTGGCACTATTTTTAGTGTGTTTTTAGTACATTTTAGTTAGTTTTTAGTATATTTTTATTAGTTTTTATTTAAAATTCACTTTTCTGGGCTTTACTATGAGTTTGTGTGTTTTTCTGTGATTTCAGGTAGTTTCTGGCTGAAATTGAGGGACCTGAGCAAAAATCTGATTCAGAGGCTGAAAAAGGACTGTAGATGCTGTTGGATTCTGACCTCCCTGCACTCGAAGTAGATTTTCTGGAGCTACAAAAGCCCAATTTGCGCGCTCTCAATTGCGTTGGAAGATAGACATCCTCTGCTTTCCAGCAATGTATAATAGTCTATACTTTGCCCGAGATTTGATGGCCCAAACCTGCGTTGCAAATCAGCTTCAGAATTCCCGGCGTTTAACGCCGGAACTGGCACAAAAGTTGGAGTTAAATGCCCAAACTGGCACAAAAGCTGGCGTTTAACTCCAGAAAAAGTCTCTACACATGAAAGCTTCCATGCTCAGCCCAAGCACACACCAAGTGGACCCTGGAAGTGGATTTTTACGTCATTTACTCATTTCTGTATATCCTAGGCTACTAATTCACTATAAATAGGACATTTTACCATTGTATCTGGATCTCATGACACTTTACACGTTTCATACTGTACTTTCTACGGCATGAGTCTCTAAACCCCATGGTTGGTGGTGAGGAGCTCTGCTGTGTCTTGATGGATTAATGCAATTACTATTGTTTCTCATTCAATCACACTTGCTTCTATTCTAAGATATCATTTGTTCATCAACTTGATGAATGTGATGATCCGTGACACTCATCATCATTCTCACCTATGAACGTGTGCCTGACAACCACTTCCGTTCTACTTTAGATTGAGTGGATATCTCTTGGATTCTTTAACTAGAATCTTTGTGGTATAAGCTAGAATATATTGGCGGCCATTCTTGAAAATCCGGAAGGTCTAAACCTTGTCTGTGGTATTCTGAGTAGGATTTAGGGATTGAATGACTGTGACGAGCTTCAAACTCGTGATTGTGGGGCATTAGTGACAGACGCAAAAGAATCACTGGATTCTATTCCAACATGATCGAAAACCGACAGATGAATAGCCGTGCTGTGACAGAGCGCGTTGAACATTTTCACTGAGAGGATGGGAGGTAGCCATTGACAACGGTGAAACCCTACATACAGCTTGCCATGGAAGGAGTCTTTCGTGCATAAAGAAGAAGACAGTAGGAAAGTAGAGATTCAGAAGATAGAGCATCTCCGAAACCTCAACCTGTTCTCCATTACTGCAAAACAAGTATTTATTTCATGTTCTTTTACTTTTCACAATTAAACCTGAGAATTATTGACATCCTGACTAAGAGTTACAAGATAACCATAGCTTGCTTCAAGCCGACAATCTCCGTGGGATCGACTCTTACTCACGTAAGGTATTACTTGGATGACCCAGTGCACTTGCTGGTTAGTTGTGTGGTATTGCAAAAGTGTGATTGCAATTTTGTGCACCAGTGAGGCATTATGACACCTAAAAACAAAATATATATACATATAGATTCAAAAAATAATATTATAACTAGGAGCCTGTGAAGAAAGTATAACAAAACAATAATTGTTCACACCCGAAATGTTAAATATAAATAACATAGGAGACAGAAATATTTATAGGATTCAGAATAGATACATTAATACTAGTCTCAACCTACGAAAAAAAGACTGGCTAGAATATAATACAATCCATAGTATACAAAATATAACCTATTTCTCCAAAATACATAACCTCTAAGAGGGACATACAATACGATATTCAAAAGTGGAGAAAAGATATTACATAAAGCAAAATAAAGCCAAAAGTAAAATCTTAGTGGTCTGAGAGAATCCATCACACTTAGCGAGGTGCATCACATCCTGTATCTGAAAAACAACAAAATCCGCAATGAGTAAGAACTCGAAGGGTAATAGTTCCAAATAGAGACTATGTAAAACTACATGAACCCACTAGGCAATCCTAAACTCCAAACACACAAGGTTCAAGCCTAGGATTCTTTCTAATCCAAATAGGTTTTAATCACTAAATCTAAGCCCTCATTAATTATCTCTCGCCTCAGTTATGCCCAATACATCATTGTCTTTATTTCCAATATCACAATTGGTTTATTCAGTATCAAGTCCTTTCAATCTTATCAGTCTCATACAGTTATCAAATTATCATCTTTATTCTCTTTATCAATATTTTCATTCTCAAAAATCGTAATAATCTCATTGGTCTTAATAGTCACAGTTTTCTCAACAGTCCCAACAAATTATCAATGGTCTCTGTTGTAAGAATTGCGATTAATTCACCGTTTAATTCAATATTTAAATTGACCAAAATAGGATCCAAAAAATTAGAATGTGAAGTAGAAAATTTAAATATGATTTTTGGACTCAGTAGATTTTTCTAAGTTGGAAAATGTAATTTTCTGCAAAAAACCGCATCAAAATACGAACCGATCAACTAACTGGCAATACTGGCTTAACTCGGTCCAGTACTGTACGAGAATAATAAAAACAGTAGTAAACCTTCAGAAAATATTTAGGAATGAAAACCGGATATTAATTTTAAAGGTTTGGCCCGAAATTGGGCCAAACGGGCCAAAAATACTAACGGGTTACACCGGGCCCAAGCTAGGCCCAAGCCCAACATATATAAACACTCCAACACACCTATTTCAGCTCATTACACACTTGTATGAGAGTGGGAGCTGCTGAAGTGAGAAGAGAGGTGAGGGTTACAAGTTACTATTAACATACAACTTCAATCGATCATATCTCGAGTTACGGTGCTCTGATTTACGTGCTGTCAGTGGCTACGCGAAGCTCTTGTCAAGCCGGTTAGTTCTATTCCAATTATGTAGGTAAGATCGCGAAATTCTCTGGCCAATTTCCTACCCTTGTGAAATTCAAAATTTTGGGTTTCGTATTGAGTGAGATTTTGTGATTTTGGGTGTTTAGGTACACTCTAGCCTTGGTTCCTATTGGGTTTGACCCAATCAATCCTGGATAAGGTGAGTTTATTCTCAACCCTTGTGAAATTGTGATTTTGATGAACCATAGGTTGATTTAGTTATGAATTATGTGTATATAGCTTGAATTGGTGTTGTATGGAGAATGTTGGTGACTTGAATAGCTTGAAGTGGATTTCGTGATTTGAGAACTTGTGGAGGCTTGAATTATACTCAATTTGGTCAATTCATGCATATTGGGAATCGGCAAAGGTATGGTTTTGGTTTTCTCTATGTAAAATATAATATTTCTGGGCACTAAGGCTAGTGGGAGACACCAAAGCTCAGCCCAAACACTCACCAAGTGGGCCCCGGAAGTGAATTTTCAACCTAAAAGATTGTTTTACCCTTCTTATATAATCTTTAGTCACTAGTTTAGTATTTAAAGGAGAAGATCACTTTTTGTTAAGGACTTTTGACACTTTACACGTTTCACATTGTATTTTCTAACAGTATGAGTCTCTAAACTCCCAGGTTAAGGGAAGGAGCTCTGCTGAGTTTTATGGATTATTAAAAGTATTATTGTTCGATCTCAATTCGTGTTTGATTCTCTATTCTAAGATGTATCTTGATTCTTTAACCTTATGAATGAGTTAAACCGGCACAAGGTTATCTCTATTCTACATGGGTTCAGCGAGCATCTTTCATCAGATATCAATGAACTACTAGTTTACTATTTAAACAACTTTTAGAGACTTATCTTGTACCTCATGACATTTTCAGATCTGAAAATTGTACCTTTTGGCAGCATGAGTCTCTAAACTTCATTGTTGGGGGTGAGGAGCTCTGCAGCATCTCGATGAATTAATGCAATTGTTTCTATTTCACTCAAACGTGTGTATGGTTCGATCTAAGATGTTTATTCGTGCTTAATTATGAAGGAGGTGATGATTCGTGACACTCATCACCTCCCTCAATCCATGAACGTGTGCCTGACAAACACCTCCGTTCTACATCAGATTGAATGAACTTCTCTTAGATTCCTTAATCAGAATCTCCGCGTTATAAGCTAGAATTGATGGCGGCCACTCTTGAGGATCCGGAAGGTCTAAACCTTGTCTGTGGTATTCCGAGTAGGATTCAAGGATTGAATGGCTGTGATGCACTTCAAACTTGCGATTGCTGGGCGTGATGACAAACGCAAAAGGATCAATGGATCCTATTCCAACATGATCGATAACCAACAGCTGATTAGCCGTGCTGTGACAGAGCATAGGAACGTTTTCACTGAGAGGATGGGAGGTAGCCACTGACAATGGTGACACCCTACATACAGCTTGCCGTAGACGTGCTTTACAAACAATTGAGTTGAATATTACATTGCAGAAATTCAGAGGACAAAGCATCTCCAAAACTCCAACATATTTCTCATTACTACACAACAAGTAACGATTTTATTCTCTTTTATTTTTCCAATCTGATAATTCCAACTGATAATTTTAATTAATATCCTGACTAAGAATAATAAAATAAACATAGCTTGCTTCAAACCAATAATCTCCGTGGGATCGACCCTTACTTACGTAAGGTATTACTTGGACGACCCAGTGCACTTGCTGGTTAGTTGTGCGGATTGCAAAAAGTGTGATTGCAATTTTGTGCACCACCAAGGATAGCCTGGACTCCTGGGATAAGCTGGTCACTGCCTTCTTGGATAAATTCTTTCCTCCTCAAAAGCTGAGCAAGCTGAGAGTGGATGTTCAAACCTTCAAACAAAAAGATGGTGAATCCCTCTATGAAGCTTGGGAAAGATACAAGCAGCTGACCAAAAGATGTCCATCTGACATGTTTTCAGAATGGACCATATTAGATATATTCTATTATGGTCTATCTGAATTTTCAAAAATGTCATTGGACCATTCTGCAGGTGGATCTATTCACCTAAAGAAAAACACCTGCAGAAGCTCAAGAACTCATTGACATGGTTGCAAATAACCAATTCATGTACACTGCTGAGAGGAATTCCGTGAATAATGGGACACCTCAGAAGAAAGGAGTTCTTGAAATTGATGCTCTGAATGCCATATTGGCTCAGAACAAAGTGTTGACTCAACAGGTCAACATGATCTCTCAAAATCTGAATGGACTGCAACATGCATCCAACAGTACTAGAGAGGCAGCTTCTGAAGAAGCTTATGATCCTGAGAACCCTGCCATGGCAGAGGTTAATTACATGGGTGAACCTTATGGAAACACGTATAATCCATCATGGAGAAATCATCCAAATTTCTCATGGAAGGATCAACAAAAGCCTCAACAAGGCTTTAACAATGGTGGACGCAATAGGCTGAGCAATAGCAAGCCTCTTCCATCGTCTTCTCAGCAACAGACAGAGAATTCTGAACAAAACACTTCTAATTTAGCCAATTTAATCTCTGATCTGTCAAAGGCCACTTTCAGTTTCATGAGTGAAACAAGATCCTCCATCAGAAATCTGGAGGCACAAGTGGTCCACCTGAGTAAGAAAGTCATTGAAACTCCTCCCAGTATTCTCCCAAGCAATATAGAAGAGAATCCAAAAGGAGAGTGCAAGGCCATTGATGTGATCAATGTGGCCAAATGCACAAGGGAGGAGGAGGACGAAAATCCTAGTGAGGAAGACCTCCTGGGACGTCCTTCAAGCAAGAAGAAGTTTCCTATTAAGGATCCAAGGGAATCTGAGGCTCATACAGAGACCATAGAGATTCCATTAAATCTCCTTCTGCCATTCATGAGCTCTGAAGACTATTCTTCCTCTGAAGAGGATGAAGATGTGACTGGAGAGCAAGTTGCTCAATATTTAGGAGCTATCATGAAGCTGAATGCCAAGTTGTTTGGTAGTGAGACTTGGAAAAGTGAACCTCCCTTGCTCATTAATGAACTAGATACCTGGATTCAGCAAACTCTACCTCAAAAGAAACAAGATCCTGACAAGTTCTTAATACCTTGTACCATAGACACCATGACCTTTGAAAAGGCTCTATGTGATCTGGGGTCAGGGATAAATCTTATGCCACTATCTGTAATGGAGAAGCTGGGGATCATTGAGGTACAACCTGCCTTGTTCTCATTACAATTGGCAGACAAGTCATTGAGACAAGCTTATGAAATAGTGGAGGACGTGTCAGTAAAGGTTGAAGGCCTTTACATCCCTGCTGATTTCATAATCTTAGACACTGGGAAGGAAGAGGATGAATGCATCATCCTTGGAAGACCTTTCCTAGCTACAACAGGAGCTGTGATAGATGTCAACAGAGGTGAATTAGTCCTTCAATTGAATGGGGACTACCTTGTGTTTAAGGCACATGGCCATCCCTCTGTGACAAAAGAGAGTAAGCATGAAGAGCTTCTCTCAGATCAGAGTCAAGAAGAGCCCCCACAGTCAAACTCTAAGTTTGGTGTTGGGAGGCCACAACCAAACTCTAAGTTTGGTGTTAAGATCCCATATCCAAACTCTAAGTTTGGTGTTGGGACTATACAACATTGACCTGATCACCTTTGTGGCTTCAGGAGAGTCACTGTCAAGCTATTGACATTAAAGAAGCGCTTGTTGGGAGGCAACCCAATTTTATTTATCTAATTTTTATTTTATTGTTATTTTGTGTTTTATTAGGTACATGATCATGAGGAGTCACAAAAAAAATATAAAAATTAAAAACAGAATCAAAAACAGAAGAAGAAAAATCACACCCTGGAGGAAGCAAATATAAAAATCAAAAACAGGATCAAAAACAGCAGAAGAAAAAAAATCACACCCTGGAGGACGCACAGGCTGGCGTTCAACGCCAGTAAGGAGCATCTGGCTGGCGTTCAACGCCAGAACAGAGCATCAACCTGGCGCTGAACGCCAGAAACAAGCAACATTCTGGCGCTGAACGCCAAGAATGTGCCTAAGAGGAAAAGCTGGCGCTGAACGCCAGTAACAAGCATGAAACTGGCGTTCAACGCCAGAAACATGCTTTACATGGGCGTTGAACGCCCAGAATGTGCACCACACGGCGTTTAAATGCCAGAATGGTGTGCAAAGGCATTTTACATGCCTATTTGGTACAGGGATGGAATTTCTTGACACCTCAGGATCTGTGGACCCATAGGATCACCTCAGGATCTGTGGACCCCACAGGATCCCCACCTACTATATTCCCACCTTACCTCCTAATTCTATTTTGTGATTTCCCCGTGTCACACTTCCCAACACTCTTCACCAATCACCTCAATCCCTCTTCCCAATCACCTCCCTCACCACTCACATCCATCCACTCTTCCCCATAAACCCCACCTACCTTCAAAAATTCAAAAACATTTTCCCACCCATTCCCACCCTATATGGCCGAAACTTCACTCTCCCCTCTCCCCATATATACCCTTCCATTCTACTTCATTTTCACACAACACAACCCCCTCTTCTTCACCTTGGCCCCTCTCTACCATATTCTCTTCTTCTTCTTCTTCTCTTCTTTCTTCTATTGCTCGAGGACGAGCAATATTTTAAGTTTGGTGTGGTCAAAGCACAATCTTTTTTGTTTTCTACTACCATCAATGGCACCTAAGGCCAGAGAATCCTCTAGAAAAGGAAAAGGGAAGACAAAAGCTTCCACCTCCAAGTCATTGGAGATGGAAAGATTCATCTCCAAGAGCCATCAAGACCACTTCTATGATGTTGTGGCAAAGAAGAAGGTGATCCCTGAGGTCCCTTTCAAGCTCATGAAAAATGAGTATCCGGAGATCCGACATGAGATCCGAAGAAGAGGTTGGGAAGTCTTAACCAACCCCATGCAACAAGTCAGAATCTTAATGGTTCAAGAGTTCTATGCCAATGCATGGATCACTAGGAACCATGATCAAAGTATGAACCCGAATCCAAAGAATTATCTCACAATGGTTCGGGGGAAATACTTAGATTTTAGTCCCGAAAATGTGAGGTTGCTTGCCCATGATGCAAGGAGATGAACGCCCCTACACTAGAAGGGTCAACATTAATCAAAGGTTGGACCAAGTCCTAATGGACATATGTATGGAAGGAGCTCAATGGAAGAGAGATTCCAAAGGCAAGCCAGTTCAACTAAGAAGACTGGACCTCAAGCCTGTGGCTAGAGAATGGTTGGAGTTCATGCAACGCTCCATTATTCCTACTAGCAACCGATCTGAGGTTACTATGGATCGGGCCATCATGATTCATAGCATCATGATTGAAGAGGAAGTAGAAGTTTATGAGGTTATCTCCAATGAAATCTACAAAATAGCCGACAAGTCCTCTACCATGGCACGGCTAGCTTTTCCTCAATCTAGGAGGGCAACATAAGGAAACAAGGCTTGAGAGGCAACTCTGCCTTGCCCACGACAAGGGTAGAGCACAAAATTGTGCCTTGGATCAAAGAAAAGAAAAACCTTGCCCTGCCCTCCACAAGGGCAGTATCGGGCTCTCCAAAGGGAAGAATTCAAAGAAAAAGTTCACCATTGCTTGCCACAAGAGTCGAACACGGAACCATGAGGAAACAAGAAACTAAGTCTCACTTTGGTGCCAAGAATATCAAAGAAAAGAAGTAGCGTGCGCGTCACTCAAGGATCGAACACGGGGCTTCAATTTGGAAACACTGCCCTGCCCTCCGCGAGGGCAGGGCAGCATTTTGGTGATGCA
>NC_029776.3:70464196-70465393 GCF_000817695.3 Arachis duranensis | reverse complement strand
TGCCCTGCCCTCCGCGAGGGCAGGGCAGCATTTTGTAGTGGCACGGCCAGCGGACCAAACTAGCGCACCAAGGCATCACTCGGCAGCACCAGCAGCACGCACAGGCACCAAAATGGCGCACCAGAAATTTCTGCCCTGCCCTCTGCGAGGGCAGCATCCTGCGCACCAAGCTCACACACCACGCTCGCACCAAGGCCACACGCATCAAATCCTGCCCTGCCCTCCACAAGGGCAGGGCAGCCTCCTGGAAGCAATCCTTCATGGGCTAAATTGGATTAAAAATCCAATAAAATTCATTTCTTCACCAAATCAAAAGCCCATCCAAATTCCAAAATCCAAGAATAAAAAGTGTATAAATAGGAGATAGTTTGATGTAATTAGGACCTTTTCCTTTACTTTTGAACTTTGATCTTTCTTTTGAGCTTTGAATCTTTATTTTTGGAATTTTAGAAAATTTCAGAGAATTAGGGAGGAGAATTGATCTCTCTTCTTCCTCGTTCTTGTGTGGGCATTTCTACTTTCTCCTCGTTCTTGCTTGAGCACTTTTATTTTTCTTGTTTGAGTTTTGGGTGTGAAGAATTGAGGAAATTCTGTCTCAATCTCCATTCAAAATCTCTTTAATTCCTCTTCTGCATAATTGAGTTCAATTTAAATTCCTTTACTGCTTCTTCTTTAAATTCTGGTTAATTGTTTTGTGAACTTGGATCTGGGATGGCAACTGAGATCTAGACTTTGCTATCTAGTCTCTTGAGTCCTGAGATCCCATTTTCCTTTTTGGTTCTTCTGTGAACCTCAGCTGCATGTTAATTTCCATTTCTGTTTGGATTCTAGTTATTCCTGATTCAATTTCTGCTTTATTACTTGTTGCACTTTAAATTCCCTTGCTGAAATTTTGAAATCCCAGTCCTCAATTCCCTTTTCCATTCAAGCAATTTACATTTCTTGCAATTTAAGTTACTGCAATTTACATCTCTTACACTTTAAGTTTCAGTCATTTAATTTCTTGTTCTTTAAGATTCAGCACTTTTATTTTCCTGTCCTTTAATTTACTGCAATTCTCCCCTCTCCCTTTACATTCCAAGCAATTTAGCTTCTGTTAAAGATAAACCACTCAACCAATATTTGATTCGCTTGACTAAATCAACCACTAAACTAAAATTGCTCAATCCTTCAATCCCTGTGGGATCGACCTCACTC
>NC_029776.3:70462301-70464093 GCF_000817695.3 Arachis duranensis | reverse complement strand
GTGTTGGATCGTTTTCCACACATCAAGTTTTTGGCGCCGTTGCCGGGTATTGAAATAGATTGACAATGATTAAGTGAAGTGGTAGTCTAGATCAAGCACTTTTTCTTTATTTTTAAACTAACACACTAACTGTTCGAGACTTTGCTTCTACTAACTCTAACTGCACTCAAGTTACAAAGTGCTCTGTTTTAGTTTCTGGCTTTGTTTGTGTTTCTGCTTTTGTGACAAGAGGAAAGAGCATTGAATCCACACCTTTTGATCCTGAAACACTTTGGAAGTTGAGCAAGAATAAGGAATGTCAAGCTAGTGACATTAAAAGAGCGCTTGTTGGGAGGCAACCCAACCTGATGTAGTTTCTTTTCATAGCTATTTCAATAAAAAGGTTGAATAATTGGTCTGTATTGCAAGAAGCTAAGTTTGGAGTTGCACACCAAAACAATTTAAGGGAGAATGAAGGATTCTATGTTTGGTGTTCCACCAAAATCTCATTTAAAAGAACATTCTCACTTCCTGCACAATGCTAGCTCCAAGCAATCAGACAAATTATTCAACTATTTAACTGCTTTTTAGCTTTAATTCTATAACCTTTAGCAAGGACACAAGGTTTCACATATGGTTAATTTGTTGCATCAGAGGCTGTGGCAAACAATTAAGTTTGGTGTTCCCACACCAAAATAAATCCAAGAGCCACACTCAATTTATGCATACTAACCATGCACTTAAGGGCTTGAGGAGCAAGCAACTTTGAGAATTATGCAGGACATGAGTCAACAATTGAAGATATTGTGCATCTTAACTCAAAGAAAACACAACAGAAGGAAGAATCAAAGGGCTGCAACTTCAAAGGTTGTATCTAAACTTAATCCTTGCTGCTGTGAAATGTTTTGAATCTGGAAACCATTGTATATCTTGCTAAAGTGCTTATCTAGTTGCAAGTGAAATTGTTTGTTAAGAATGCTAAATCTGCATGTTGTTTGTTATCCATCACTTAGTTAAATCTTGTTTTGTTTCCCACATGCTTGAATAAAAGAGAATTGTTTGAATTAGAAAGAAAATATCCAATGTTGCATAAGTAGAATGGAAGTTAATGGTGGTATATGTGTTTGATTAAATGCATAACTCATAAAATAATTGTTGCATAATATCATTTTCATTAAAGTGTGAGTTAGCTTGCTGTTATAAAGATTCTTATCAATAAAGAAAAAGCCCTTGGGAACAAAAACAGAAAGAAAAGAAAGAAGAAAAAGCCAAAGTGGCAAGAAAAACAAAGAATAAAGGTTGGACACCAATAGCTTGGACCCTAGGACATATGCCTGTGGTGTTCTTGTACTAAGATATGCTTGGATAAGTAAATTCTAAGGGGTATTTTAAAACCCGGTCAGTTAGATCAACTGATTTGGGATGGCCAATTGAAAATCCACAATAAAGAGCAACTTAGATACATAACATTTAGTTATCCAAAGAGATGCTGGGCATCAATGATCCTAGGAAGAAATAGTGAGCCATGTGTCTGTGGTGGAAAGATGTTGAGTACAAGAAAAGAAAAAAATAAAGCCAAAGGCTACTACTGCAACATTAGACACCAAACCTCCAAAAGAATAATAAGCTTGTTAAGCATTATAAGAAAGAAAAGTTAGCAAGGGAGTAATTAAAAAGTAAGTCTTATAACAGCAAGTTTAGCAAGCCTTTGAAGAAAGATGTATATTATGTAACAGCAACAATAATTGAGTTATCATTGTCTGCATAAAGACTTCATAAATCAAGTTCTGCTATATGCCTAATAAGGATATGT
>NC_029776.3:70461914-70462272 GCF_000817695.3 Arachis duranensis | reverse complement strand
AAACCATGCAATTAATATGAATAAGTGGGTGAAGGATTGAATAAATCACTCAAACTAAGCACAAAATATATCACAAAATATGGGTTTATTGATGACAAGTCATCATATACCCATTTTTCAAGCTAATTTCACTTGTTTTATTAGTCTTTATGCACTTTCTTGCATCATAAGTAAGAGATTTGGAATGAAAATGCATAACTTCTTTAAATCAAGCAACCACCATTAAATTGATGCTAATTCATGAGGTTTAACCTAATTTTAATTGAATTTTAATTGATTTATAAGTCTTGTGAATTTAGTGATACTTTGAGTGGTTGTTTTGGTTTAATGTAGGTGAAGAAAAGAAGAAAAGAGGAAA
>NC_029776.3:70459034-70461203 GCF_000817695.3 Arachis duranensis | reverse complement strand
GTCTCAATCTCCATTCAAAATCTCTTTAATTCCTCTTCTGCATAATTGAGTTCAATTTAAACTCCTTTACTGCTTCTTCCTTAAATTCTGGTTAATTGTTTTGTGAACTTGGATCTGGGAAGGCAATTGAGATCTAGACTTTGCTATCTAGTCTCTTGAGTCCTGAGATCCCATTTTCCTTTTGGTTCTTCTGTGAACCCCTGCTGCAATTTAATTTCCTTTTCTGTTTGAGATCTAGTCTATTTCAATTCATCTCTTGTTTAGTTAATTGTTGCAATTTAATTTCCCTTGCTTAAATTCTGAATTCCCTGTCTTTTGCAATTTACTTTCCTTTGTTTAAGTTCTGCAATCCCAGCTCCCAATTCCCTTTTACATTCAAGCAATTTACATTTCTTGCAATTTAAGTTACTGCAATTTACATCTCTTACACTTTAAGTTTCAGTCATTTAATTTCTTGTTCTTTAAGATTCAGCACTTTTATTTTCCTATCCTTTAATTTACTGCAATTCTCCCCTTTCCCTTTACATTCCAAGCAATTTAGCTTCTGTTAAAGATAAACCACTCAACCAATATTTGATTCGCTTGACTAAATCAACCACTAAACTAAAATTGCTCAATCCTTCAATCCCTGTGGGATCGACCTCACTCATGTGAGTTATTATTACTTGATGCGACCCAGTACACTTGCCGGTGAGTTTTGTGTCGGATCGTTTTCCGCACATCAAGTTATCATAGAAGGAGATATTTCCATTGAAGAGGATAAACCTCCCCAAGAAGAGGATGGAGCAAGCAAGAGAGACCCTTCACGGTTCTCAAGAGATGCATGAGGAAGCTCATCATCAAGAAATCTCTGAGATGCCTCAAGGGATGCACTTTCCTCCTAATAACTATTGGGAACAACTCAACACTTCCTTAGAAGATTTGAGCCACAATGTTGAACAATTAAGGGTGGAACATCATGAGCACTTCATCATTCTCCATGAAATAAGAGAAGACCAAAGAGCAATGAGGGAGGAGCAACAAAGGCAAGGAAGGGACATAGAAGAGCTTAAGGACATTGTTGGTCCTTCAAGAAGAAGATGCCACTAAGGTGGATTCATTCCTTGTTCTTATTTTTTTCTGCTTTTTGGTTTTTATGTTGTGTTTATCTATGCTTTGTGTCTCTACTTCATGATCATTAGTATGTAGTAACCATGTCTTAAAGCTATGATCATTAGTATTTAGTAACTATGTCTTAAAGCTATAAATAAATTTCATAAATCTTTCACCTCTCTTAAATGAAAAATATTTTAATTCAAAAGAACAAGAAGTACATAATTTTCGAAATTATTATTGAATTTAATTTAATTATATTGATGTGGTGACAATACTTTTTTTTTCTGAATGAATGCTTGAACAGTGCATATTTTTGATCTTGTTGTTTATGAATATTAAAACTGTTGGCTCTTGAAAGAATGATGAACAAAGAGAAATGTTATTGATGATCTGAAAAATCATGAAATTGATTCTTGAAGCAAGAAAAAGCAGTGAAAAAGAAAGCTTGCAAAAAAAAATAGCAAAAAAAATTAGAAAGAAAAAGAAAAAAGCAAGCAAAAAAAGCCAATAGCCCTTAAAACCAAAAGGCAAGGGTAAAAAGGATCCAAGGCTTTGAGCATCAATGGATATGAGGGCCGAAGGAAATAAAATCCAGGCGTAAGCGGCTAAATCAAGCTGTCCCTAACCATGTGCTTGTGTCATGAAGGTCCAAGTGAAAAGCTTGAGACTGAATGGTTAAAGTCGTGATCCAAAGCAAAAAGAGTGTGCTTAAGAGCTCTGGACACCTCTAACTGGGGACTCTAGCAAAGGTGAGTCACAATCTGAAAAGGTTCACCCAGTTATGTGTCTGTGGCATTTGTGTATCCGGTGGTAATACTGGAAAACAAAATGCTTAGGGCCACGGCCAAGACTCATAAGTAGCTGTGTTCAAGAATCAACATGATTAACTAGGAAAGTCAATAACACTATCCAAAATTCTAAGTTCCTAGAGAAGCCAATCATTCTAAACTTCAAAGGAAAAAGTGAGATGCCAAAACTATTCAGAAGCAAAAAACTACAAGTCCCGCTCATCTAATTAAATTAATATTCATTGATATTCTGAAATTTATAGTATATTCTCTTCTTTTTATCCTA
>NC_029776.3:70452209-70457176 GCF_000817695.3 Arachis duranensis | reverse complement strand
ATTGAATGACTGTGACGAGCTTCAAACTCCTGAAGGTTGGGCGTGATGACAAACGCAAAAGAATCAAGGGATTCTATTCCAACCTGATTGAGAACCGACAGATGATTAGCCGTGCTGTGACAGAGCATAGGAAAATTTTCACTGAGGGGATGGGATGTAGCCATTGACAACGGTGATGCCCTACATATAGCTTGCCATGGAAAGGAGTAAGAAGGATTGGATGAATGTAAGAAGAAAGTAGAGATTCGAGAGGAGCACAGCATCTCCATACGCCTATCTGAAATTCCCACTATTGATTTACATAAGTATTTCTATCCCTTTTTATTTTCTATTTATTATTAATTTTTGAACTCATCATAAATCAATTTAATCTGCCTAACTGAGATTTACAAGGTGACCATAGCTTGCTTCATATCAACAATCTCTGTGGAATCGACCCTTACTCACGTAAGGTATTACTTGGATGACCCAGTACACTTGCTGGTTAAGTTGAACGGAGTTGTGTCCACACATAGTTGAAAAAGCAATGAATTTTACAAAATACAATAACAAAGGAATCACAATTTCGTCCACCACTTGTCCCTAAGCAAGTATTGGAATAAGAGAATGATGAATGGAATGCCAAGAGAAATGAGTCATTCTTGTGGAAGTCATGTCTCTGGTTTTATGGTGGTTTCATGCCTAGCAACTTAGGTTCATTCCTGGCTTTCAGACCTTTATCATGTCTTAGAATACTCACTGTGATTGCATCCCATGAGACCTTTATTCACTGATCCTTATGTTGTTATTTCAGGGCTTATTTTTGTTCTTAAGCTAAGTGTTCTGTAAGGGGGCAACTCTTTAAGGTAAGCTTTCAGCCAGCACTCCCGAACTAGTTGGTTCAAGGTGCTAGGTTTTGAAGCACCCCTAAGGACTTACTTGCTCAAGTCTCTCCCCCATACATACACACCACAGGCACATAGTTTATTCATTTTCTTTTCTTGATACCTTAGTGTCCAGCACCACTTTGGGTTACTAAATACTTTTTAGTGATGGTTACTCTTGATAGTGAACTTTCAGCTGATAATCCCGAGTTAGTTAACCCAAGTTACCAGGTGATAAGGCACCCTTAAGAGCTTATTCATCCAAGTAGATCCCTCACACAGGAGCACCACAGACACATGCCTCAAGTTTAAAACCATTGGTGCCTAGCCTTATTGCTTACTCTTTTTCTTTTATTTTTCAACCTTTATTGTTCTTTCCCTTTTTCTTATTAGGATCTTCTTACTTAGCTAGTCTCATGGGGTGTGTTCAAAGCATAGTATTCCTGACAGATAGTTGTCCTCCCACCTTGTGGTTGAACCAACTTAGCTAACTTATGACTATACCATAAACTCATGAACTTATTCCATAGTATGAACTCCTCTCTGGTCTTTTGTAAAACACTCATTCTCTTTTTCATTTGATTCAAAGGGACAAGCATATAATTAAGTAAAGCAAGGATGCAGTGACATAAAGACTAGAAAACACAGCCTTAATCAATAAAAAGTTTAAAAGACAGAATTGACATACTTATTTACAAGGAGCAAGCACACATACATACAAAGAACTTAGAAGACAATCATGCAGTTGAATGTAATGGAAATGAGTAAGAGAAAAAAGGAACTTTACCACCTTGTAGTTCATCTTTATTGTTGTTGCCCTTTTTCTCCTACTTTTCTCCCTTCCCACACCAATTTAGACTAATTACTTGTCTTCAAGCAGCAAATAAAACAGTGGTGGTGGGGTCTATGATGGGTCATGAACGTCTTACATACTAAAATGTAAGTGATGTATGTGGTTAAGCAATCAAAAATTAAGGATAACACCGCAAGCCTAAGAAGCAAAGGCATTATGATTATACAAACAAGTGGTGTTGCTGGATACATTGCATAGAAAAATAAGTGGCACACCAAACTTAGTGTGACACTTTCTCTTAGAATTGATGCAAGTATCCAGAAAGATTGAAAACAGATTGTTGCAGGGCAACACCAAACTTAGAATGTGATCATATGCCAATTTTATTTGGAAAGAAGCGAGTAAAAGAACTGTTGTATTAATAACAAAATCACCAAGAGCCAGAGCTGTCACGAACAGGGGCTTCTTGGTGAGGCATTAACACAAACAGTTAGAGAGCATAGAAAATAAAGAACTAAAGCAATTGCACGAAATAAGCAAAACAAAAGAAAATATCTAATCTAGGTAATCAACCAACCGGTAGTTTGTTAATCACAATTAATCCCCGGCAACGGCGCCATAAACTTGATGCAGGTGGAAATTGTCTCTCAACAAATCTCCCTTCGGCAAGTGTACCGAATTGTCGTCAGGTAAAACTCACAATAGAGTGAGGTCGAATCCCACAGAGATTAACGGATTAAGCAATCAATGGTTAATTGATTATCCTAGTTAGATGAATCAGATTTGGATGATGAGTAGCAGGAAGTGTAAATGGCATAAAAATAAACAAAGCAATAAAGTGCAGAGAAGTAGAATGACAAGAAAAGTAAATGTAAGAAATAAAAATAAAATGAACATTGGGATCAAGAGATATTGCAATCCTCCAGATCAAATTCATTCTCATCTTCTTCCTCAATCAATGCATTCATTGATCTCCTTGGCAATCTTAAGTGATTGGATCCCAATTCCTTGGAATTCAATCTCTCAAATCTTGATCAATAGCCAATTCCTTGGTCAATTGCTCATGAGAAGAGATGAAGTATGGTCACTGATTATACCACATGCATTCCCAAATCAAGTGTTGGAGGATTATAGTCACATATCCTTCCAAACCTAATTTGGTACAACATGAGAAAGCATTTCTAGCATGATCTCTTCATTCCTCTTCCAAGGTTCAGAAGAGATCCAAGTATGAATAGCTTCTTTTCCAAGATAACTACCCAATTGGATGAAGATCGAAAGCTTTCAAACAAAATCAAGAGAAAAGATAGAAGAAGAAGAATAAGAACTACACTTAATCCATTGAATCACAATAGAGCTCTCTAACCCAATAAAAAGAGTTAGTTTATCATTGCTCTACCAAAATAGAAAAAGAAAGAAAGTGCAGAAAAGTAAAGATGAAGATTAAAAATGAAATTGAAACTTCAAAATTCATAAATGAAAAGTACAAACTAGAATTAAACTACTACTAAGAAAAAGAAAAGAAAAGAAAAGGAAGAAGAGTGGTTGAGGGGAGGGGTCCGAAGACCTACTCCCCTTGGAGTGTGCCAATTCACAGAAGTTCGAATTGGTCTTCACTCTCTCCCCCTTCCTTCAATTCTCCCCCCCTTAGAATTCCTTGAATGTAAAAACTAAGGCTTTATATAGGCTCTCCTAAATTACAAAATGAAATTAAAAGCAAATTTCATTTAAATGAAAATTCCTATTCTAGATGCTTCTTGTGGTCTTGATTGGTTGACAATTGTGGGCTTGCTTGCTTGGGCTTTGAAGTGGACTTGAGAGAGAAGTGAGTAAAGTTGAGGTCCAGGTGCCAATGTTAGTGCTACCGTTAGCCACACTAACGCTACAAGTGTGGCGTTAGTGCTGAAGTTAGTGTGGCTAACGTCACACTTGCTACCAGTTGGTGTTTTTGGGGCTTAAAAGATGCCTCTGGTTCGTGCTTCAATTTCATGCCCACTATAAAGTATTATATATCTCTGAATGTCAGCTTTCTAATGCAACTGGAATCACCTCAATTGGATCTCTGTAGCTCAAGTTATGCTCCTTTCAAGTGGACATGGTCGCTGGCATCATCGCTAGCGTTAATGAAAAAGCTGAGTGCCAATAACGCTAGCGACCAGGGCTTCATTATTGCTAGTTTCGGAAGATCAAACTTAGTGTCCACCTCATACTATTATATATTTTTGGAAAGCTCTGGATGTCTACTTTCCAACGCTTTTGAAAGCGCATAATTTGGAGCCCTATAACTCGAGTTACACTTCTTGGAAGGTGAAGAGGTCAGTTGGCCTTAATACAGGTTGATACCATGTTCATCACTGCACTTTCGGGACAGGTTTTCTCCCTCAAATTTAGTGTCAAACATGTAGTTCCATATATGCTTGGAAAGCTCAGGAATCCTACTTTTCAGTGCCACTGGAATCACCTCATTTAAAGCTTTGTGGCTCAAGTTATGCGTGTTTGAAGATGGCATGGTCAGGCTGCCAGGTGGGACTTTTGCCCACGTTAACTACCACGTTAACTAAGTTAATGTGGGAGTTAACGTGGCTCATTGTGGCTTATGTGGCTCCTTCCAACATTAGTGACAATGTTGAGTGTCACTAAAGTTGGCCATCACCTTCTTTCATCCACGTTAGCTTCCACGTTTACTAAGTTAACGTGGAAGTTGACGTGGCTCATTGGGGATTGTGGGTTGCTCCCAACGTTAGTGACAATGTTTGGTGTCACTAACGTTGTCGACAACCTTGTTTCTTCACGTTAGCTTCCACGTTAACTAGGTTAACGTGGGAGTTAATGTGGCTTCTTGTGACTTAGTGGTGGACGAAATTGTGATCACTATTCTTTGATGTGCATTCATTGTAAAATTGTGGAATTTAGGTATTTGGCACGAGTGGACACAACTCCGTTCAACTGACCAGCAAGTGTACTGGGTCGTCCAAGTAATAAACCTTACGCGAGTAAGGGTCGATCCCACAGAGATTGTTGGTATGAAGCAAGCTATGGTCACCTTGTAGATCTCAGTTAGTGATTGGAATCATAGAGTCAAATGGAACTAAATTGGATAAATAAAATAAATAAAAGGGATAAGAATACTTATGCAGATTCATTGGTGAGAATTTCAGATAAGCATATGGAGATACTGTATGGCTCAAGGACGCCTACTCTCCTACTGCTTCAACTCAATCTTTCTTACCCCTTTCCATGGCAAGCTGTCTGTAGGGCATCACCGTTGTCAATGGCTACATCCCATCCTCTCAGTGAAAACGTTCCTATGC
>NC_029776.3:70447947-70448299 GCF_000817695.3 Arachis duranensis | reverse complement strand
ATAAGAATACTTATGCAGATTCATTGGTGAGAATTTCAGATAAGCATATGGAGATACTGTATGGCTCAAGGACGCCTACTCTCCTACTGCTTCAACTCAATCTTTCTTACTCCTTTCCATGGCAAGCTGTCTGTAGGGCATTACCGTTGTCAATGGCTACATCCCATCCTCTCAGTGAAAACGTTCCTATGCTCTGTCACAGCACGGCTAATCAGCTGTTGGTTCTCGATCATGTTGGAATAGGATCCATTGATCCTTTTGCGCTTGTCATCACGCCCAACAATCGCGAGTTTGAAGCTCGTCACAGTCATTCAATCCCAGAATCCTACTCGGAATACCACAGACAAGGTTT
>NC_029776.3:70443352-70443542 GCF_000817695.3 Arachis duranensis | reverse complement strand
TCTCTTCCTTGCTTCTGTTGCATGATCCCTAGTGATTTTGGTGTTTTTATCATTATTTGCTCCCAATAATTGTGTGGAGGATAATTTATCCCCTGAGGTATCTCAGGTATCTCTTGATTTGCAGCCACATGTTCTACCACTGAGCTATGACGGCTTATATTAGTCTTTCCATCTCCCATGACTCAGAGGT
>NC_029776.3:70440500-70441126 GCF_000817695.3 Arachis duranensis | reverse complement strand
ATTGTATTGAAACTTGAGGTACAGCAGAGCTTCACACCCTTAATCTATGGTGTGTAGAAACTCCACTGTTGAAAATACATAAGTAAAAGGTTCAGGCATGGCCGAATGGCCAGCCCCCTGAAACATGCTCAATGGCCTCCTAAGATGAAGAATAATACAAAACTGAGACCAAAGATGAGACGTGGTCAAAAAGACATCTAATACAATAGTTAAATGTTCTATTTATAATGAACTAGCTCCTAGGGTTTACATGAGTAAGTAATTGATGCATAAATCCACTTTCGGAGCCCACTTGGTGTATGTTTGGGTGAGCTTGATCTATCCACGACTTGAGACTTTTCTTGGAGTTGAACGCCAAGTTATAACGTGTTTTGGGCGTTCAACTCCGGATCATGACGTGCTTCTGGCGTTTAACTCCAGACAGCAGCATGTACTTGGCGTTCAACGCCAAGTTACGTCGTCAATTTCCGAATAAAGTATGGACTATTATATATTTCTGGAAAGCTCTAGATATCTACTTTCCAACGCCGTTGAGAGCGCGCCAATTGGAGTTCTGTAGCTCCAGAAAATTTATTTTGAGTGCAGGGAGGTCAGATTCCAACAGCATCAGCAGTCCTTTTGTCAGC
>NC_029776.3:70421894-70440282 GCF_000817695.3 Arachis duranensis | reverse complement strand
CACGTTAACTAGGTTAATGTGGGAGTTAACGTGGCTTCTTGTGACTTAGCCAACGTTAGTGATAAAGTTGTATGTCACTAACGTTGGCGTCCCCTTTTCTTCTTAACGTTAGAGGCCACGTTAACTTAAGTTAACATGGCAACTAATCATGGCCACTTATGAGCTTGGTCCAACGTTAGTGATAATGTTAAGTGTCACTAACGTTGGCTCCATTTTCTTTTTTCAAAGTTAATGCCACTAACTTTTCTCACAAACATTGGGGCTTTCCTTCCTCCCACGTTAGTTCCCACGTTAGTGTAACTAACGTCGTCACTAACGTGGCTCTTCTCTTCTTCTTTTGGCCTGAAGTCAATCAAACAAAGTGCATCAAAGTCTTGCTCTTAATCATGGGATCATGCATCATCCAATTTATCATATAATTCATGCGTAATTCTCATGAAATCATTCAAAATTCACAATGTTTGTTTGAATCATGGTATGATTGCATTTTCAACCAAATACTTGCTTATTTCCTAAGGAAATGCATGAAACTACCCTAAAAATAGTAAAGAAAAGGTCAGTGAAACTGGCCAAGATGTCCTGGCATCATTGAACCCCAATTTAAATCTTAGGGTTCGAAATTCCAGCAGCCACAAGAACATGCATTCATAGCTTGAATATCATCAAATTTCATCAAATTGTCACCAAAATTTCAACAAGAATCACTCATATAAACCATCAATTTCAAGCACAGCCAAACCATATCATAATCACACAACTAAAACACAATCATTCAAGATTAAATTCGTCAAACCCTACCTGGTTTTGCTGCTCCTAATTCGGTTATACTTTTAGGTGGTCCTTAAGCACTTTTTCCTCCTAAATCACATCAAGAACAACTTTAAATCCAAAAACTCTCAACTGACCAAATCTCACTTAGCATGATAGGAATGGATTTATCACCTTAGAGTTTCTGGAAATTAACATTTATTGGCCCTCAAGTCAAGTTAAGCATGATTCCTAAGGAAGAACATCAAGAAAACACATGTTTTGCATGGTTTTCCTTGAAAACCGAATTGAAGAGGGAGGGAGACAGCCATCTCAGCTTATTTCCAGTCTTGATATGTTATATGGTTATTTAGAGGAAGAAGAGAGGATCATTTTGGTGAAATCGGAATTCTGATTTGAGTTTTAGTTCAAGAGAAACCAAGCTTTGAAGATTAAGAGTTCATGAAAGTTTCTATCTTTTATCTCTTGTTATTTTCGGCCAAAATGAAGTAATGAGAAAGCCTTGGAGGTTTTGGGGGTGTAAGGTGAGTGGTGATTGGTTGGCTTGGAGGTGGATTAAAATAATATTAAAATATCTCTGGTATATAACTGCTAAAACTAGGTGTATCAGAACACTTGTAAAAACATCTCTAAAAATTATTTTCTGAGCTACTAGCATAAATGACACTAGTAACATATTTATTATGAGAATAAAACATGTATAATGAGGCCTTAGCATTGCTAAAGTCATCAGAGAGTGCTGGTGCTAAGCTGCACCAGTAAACTGTGAACCCGGTTAAACCAATTTTTCGTTTTCAACTAAAACAGACCAAGTAACCTTATAATATCATTCAAGAAGCTTCTAATGCTAATATAATGATAATATTATCCTATTATCTCTCTTCTCTCATGAATTGAGTCCAATTCGTCAAACTGAGACTATTTACGAAAACTAGAATAAAAACTCCTAACTGATACGGTTCAAAAACTAGGTTATTCACAATTGCGTTGTCAGGCTTATCCCCACTAAGGTCCGGAGTTAAAGATAATATAATAACAATGAGGATTGAGATGCTTGATGATATATCAGAAGTTCTCCCCTTAATGATCTTCCAGAGAAATTCGTACTTTCAGAAAAGATCTCGCGTACTCAAAAATTGGGGGTTGTTACATTCTACCCTCCTTAAAGAAAATTTTGCCCTCAAAATTTTAGCCACATGCAATAATCCATCTTCAAGCGATCTATTTCCTTCAAGCCATCCTGACGAAGAGATCGATCCGTTCCTAACAGCATCCTAATCTCACACAGCCATAGCCATGAAGATCATAACAGCTATGAAAATAGCTGTGGCTCACATCGATTCGTCGTTTGGAGCTCGATTAAACCATGCTTATTCACAGTCATTGAGTTCTTATCCGTACCAAACAATCAATATTAAGGTGATCAGTCTTAATATCTCAAGTTAAGCACGAACATTCCCAAAATGAGTGCTCATAGACATTCATACCAAATGTATCTTAAAGATACCCTAACAACATGAGACACACAAGCAGAGTGTGCAATGAAGCATAGTCATTCCACTCCCCAGGCTCTACTGGGAACGAGCTGCTCTGATACCAAATTGTAACGACCCAATTTTCAGTATGCCTAGGACATACCAGAAACTGAGTGCTACCAATTTGTCATCCTAATTATTATCTATTATTTATTATATGAGCCTATGTCGTTGTTAAAAGCATAGTTAGATTGCGAGGTACTTTTTTTTGAAAATGTTTGGATTAATAAACAGAATCATTTATAATCAATTCACAAATAATAATAGATAAAACAGTTATAAACAACCACATATAAATACATCACAAGTAGTTGATAACATTCGGTGATTCAGCCTTTATTAGAGTATAGAATTTTAGTTAGAACACCCCTAGATATAGCTAGATAATAACTATATATATATCTTAGTCCCTCTAAACTATTAAAGTGAGGGAAAGTACGTTCTAAGTCTTCAAAACTCAAGTCAGGTCAAATGTTATCAAAAGGTGAAAGGTCGTCTATCACTCCTCTGCACGATCATACATTGCCATATGATGTCCCACTGGTACTCCATAAAGTAGCCATACAATAGGAGTCTCGTACACAAGATTTAGGTTAAAGTTCGCGTACAAACGTGATGCAGACGTTGGCTGGTCTCACCGTATATACATATGAACAGAGAACAGGATTCACCCTAGACTCAGAAGACTACCTAGAGTGGAATCCTCTTTACGAACGGTCATAAACAAACTACGAAAGTGTACTCATGCTTCCATCTGGAGGGGGAAGGGAGAGAGAAGGGGTAAGAACTGGGGAGTTCTTAGTAGGGCCGGGGTTATTAGTTAAGTTCATTAAGTCCGTGTTGTTTAGCAGACGAATAGAAAAATACCGAGAAGTAGTGAACAAAAGATACAAATAAATAGAGAAAATAGCAAAAAACAGAAAGCAGAACGCAAACAAAAGAATACAAGAAAATAAAACACATATACAAAGAATAGAATACAAACAAATAAAGTATACATTCATTCAACAATCATAACAGAGGGAATGCACAACCGAGTATGATGCATGTCTGTTCTATGCAGGCCATGAGCTCACGTGTCGGTTTACACCCTACAGCCCGACATTACCTAGGAACAAGTCCCAGATATGGTTTCCCTTTGTGTCCTTAGTGCATACGTGTGGGTGGCAAGAATACTACTCCTTCGTGACTACCGGCAGTCGGTGCAAAGCTCAACCCCATAATACACGCACAAGGGAAAACAGTGATCCTTAGTTTGTGGGCGTCCCCGAGATCAATTCACAAACAAAACAATGATCCTCTGTTCGTGGGTTTCCCCGAGATCAATTCACAAACAAAACAATGATCCTCAGTTCGTGGGTTTCCCCGAGATCAACATACAACAACAAATACGATCCTCAGTTCGTGGGCTATACCCGAGATCAATACTCAACAATACAGTAATCTTAAGTTCATGTGTTTTGCTGATCTTTTATCTTTGTCTCTTTACTCTGCTCTAATTACTCTTTTCTCCGAGTCGCTTTACTATGCTCTGCTTACTCTTTTCTCTTAGTCTCTTTACTCTATTTTGATTACTATGTTCTCTGTATCTATATTACTCTTTTTCTCTTTACCTCTTTACTTTACTCTGCTCTGATTTCTCTGCTTAACATATGTATTTAAAGCTTATGTAAATTTCGGTATGTATAGTTAGCCTGTCCCAAGTATAGGTTCATTAAGTCTATACTGAAATAGTTTAACTTTTCATATCATACCTAACCCTAGTCGCAACTCAAGGACTAACTATGTTGTCCTAGTTCGTTCACTAATCTCTGTCTATTTTTCTGTCATTAAAACTTTACAGACTTTTCTTTGTTTTTTATCTTTCTTTTATCTTCGCCTCACTAATATGTTATTACCACTCCCTAGGTGTTTTATGAAGGTAATTATGAGATTCTACGTTTAAAGTTGTCTTTCTAAAGCTTTTATAGAAAACTGCCTTTTCTGCATTATTTTATTATTTTTATTAAAATATTATTTTTAATTAAATATTATTATTTAATATTTTATTATTATTTATTATTTTATCATTAAATTTTCGAAAATTACCCCACTTTAACTTTTAACCTTTAAAATTCACTTTTTACCACCCGTAACTTTTAATATTTCTACTTTAACGACCCTAACTTTCATAAATTACCAAATAACCCCTTAAACACCAAAAATTTTACTTCCTTGCCCTTTTAAGGATCTAAAGCCTGTTCTTCATTGTTCTTCATCACACTCAAAGTGTTCTTCATATTCTTCATAAATTCTTCAGATTCTTTCTCCGTTTTTACCCATTTTTTAGTCTTTTCAGCAACCGATTTTTACCAAAATTCATAATAAATTCCCAGCCACTAAAACCCCATCTTTTCCACATGATTTTAACACAAATTGAACCCCAATTTAAAGGTTAGGGTTCAAAATTCCAGCAGCCACAACAACATGCATTCATAGCTTGAATATCATCAAATTTCATCAAATTTTCACCAAAATTTCAACAAGAATCACTCATATAAACCATCAATTTCAAGCACAGCCAAACCATATCATAATCACACAACTAAAACACAATCATTCAAGATTAAATTCGTCAAACCCTACCTGGTTTTGCTGCTCCTAATTCGGTTATACTTTCAGGTGGTCCTTAAGCACCTTTTCCTCCTAAATCACATCAAGAACAACTTTAAATCCAAAAACTCTCAACTGACCAAATCTCACTCAGCATGTTAGGAAGGGATTTCTCACCTTAGGGTTGCTGGAAATTAATGTTTCTTGGCCCTCAAGTCAAGTTAAGCATGATTCCTAAGGAAGAACATCATGAAAACACATGTTTTGCATGATTTTCCTTGAAAACCGAATTGAAGAGGTAGGGAGACAGCCATCTCAACTTATTTCTAGCCTTGATATGTATATGGTTATGTAGAGGAAGAAGAGTGGATCATTTTGGTGAAATCGGAATTTTGATTTGAGTTTTAGTTCAGAAGAAATCAAGCTTTGAAGATTAAGTGTTCATGAAAGTTTCTCTCTTTTCTCTCTTGTCATTTTCGGCCAAAATGATGAAATGAGAAAGCCTTGGAGGTTTTGGGGGTGTAAGGTGAGTGGTGATTGGTTGGCTTGGAGGTGGATTAAAATAATATTAAAATATCTCTGTTCCATAACTGCTAAAACTAGGTGTATCGGAACACTTGTAAAAACATCTCTAAAAATTATTTTCCGAGCTACTAGCATAAATGACACTAGTAACATATTTATTATGAGAATAACACATGTATAATGAGGCCTTAGCATTGCTAAAGTCATCAGAGAGTGCTGGTGCTAAGTTGCACTAGTAAACTGTGAACCCGGTTAAACCGATTTTTCGTTTTCAACTAAAATAGACCAAGTAACCTTATAATATCATTCAAGAAGCTTCTAATACTAATATAATGACAATATTATCCTATTATCTCTCTTCTCTCATGAATTGATTCTGGTTCATCAAACTGAGACTATTTATGAAAACTAGAATCAAAACTCCTAACTGATACGGTTCAAAAACTAGGTTCTTCGCAATTGCGTTGTCGGGCTTATCCCCACTAAGGTCCAGAGTTAAATATAATATTATAACAATGAGGATTGAGATGCTTGATGATATAGCAGAAGTTCTCCCCTTAATGATCTTCCAGAGAAATTTGTACTCCCAGAAAAGATCTCGCATACTAAAAAATCGGGGTTGTTACACAATGAATGCCAAGGAGCTGAGAACCCGCCCAAAAGAAATGAGATGCCACAACACTTCATCCTAGAACCAGAATTATTTGACCTATGGGGGATTGATTTCAAGGGACCATTCCCAACCTCATACTCAAATAAGTACATTTTGGTGGCAGTAGACTATGTGTCCAAATGGGTGGAGGCCATTGTAACCCCAACAAATGATAACAAAGTAGTGATGAACTTTCTTAGGAAAAAATATCTTCAGCCTAATTAGAGTTCCCAGAGCTCTTATTAATGATGGAGGAAGCATTTTTGTAACACACCATTAGAGACTCTCCTCCTGAGATATAGAGTCAAGCATAAGGTTGCCACACCTTATCATCTCCAAACAAGTGGACAAACAGAAATATCCAATAGAGAGCTCAAAAAGATTATTGAAAAAACTGTGGGGGCTTCAAGAAAAGACTGGTCAAAGAAGTTGGATGATGCTCTTTGAGCATATAAGACAGCCTTCAAGACACCAATTGGGATGTCTTCATATCAACTGGTGTATGGAAAGGCTTGTCATCTACCAGTGGAGCTTGAATACAAAACATTTTGAGCTCTCAAATTACTGAACCTTGATAACAATGCTGCTGGTGAAAGAAGGATCCTGCAACTACATGAATTAGAAGAATTCAGATCCCAAGCATATAAAATGCCAAGATTTATAAAGAGAAGGCAAAGAAATGGCATGATATCAAGTTGGCACCCAAGAGCTTTAAAGAAGGACAGAAAGTACTCCTCTATAACTCCAAGTTAAAGCTCTATCCTGGAAAGTTAAAGTCAAGGTGGTTAGGACCCTTTCTTGTCACCAAGGTTTCACCTTATGGGCACATCGAGATCATGGAAGAAAGCTCACAACGGACCTTTACTGTAAATGGACAACGGCTCAAACACTATCTGGGTAACATGAGGGAAAGCCCCAAGATGAAGTACAACCTCAACTGAGATAATAACCATCAAGCTAGTGATGTTAAAAGAGCTCTTGTTGGGAGGCAACCCAACCAGAGGTAAACCCTTTTTGTTATCCTTTTCTTTGTTTAATAAAAAGTCAAGTTAGTCAACCTCTAACTATGAAGGAAAGTCAAGTGGAAATAATCAATTTGATTCCTCAAGTCCTATTCAACTCATAAGGAAAGACTAGCTTTAGTGGAATTCAAATCAACTAGCAACTTTCAATTATTAAATCAATAAAAGAGTTTGATAACTCAAGAGTCTCCAATTACTCAACCAAAGCCAAGAGGAGAAAAATATGCTCTAGCATCCTCCCAAGCATTTTATCAAACACTTGGAAGGCATAAAAGAAAAGCATAGTAAAATGACAAGAAATATAAAATCTAACACTACCAAATGCAAGGAAATAACAAGAACACAACAATTAAACAATAAAGGATCATAAAACATGAATTGCACTAAGAGGAAAATAGGAGAAACAAGAGTTCATCAACGTAAAAGTAAGCAATTACAAGAATAAAATGCTAAAGTAGAGAGAGGAAAGCTAGAGGAACAAGAAATTGAAAAGGAAAAGTAAATCAAGGCATGAATTGAATCTAGATCTAAAAAATCCTAATTCTAGATCTAACCTAATTCTAGAGAGAAGAGAGAGCTTCTCTCTCTAGAAACTAACTAAAGCATTCCCTCCAAAATTCAATTATGACTTCCCTCCTTGACTCCTCTTGATTTCTGCATGAAATAGGCTCAGAAGTTAGTTGGATTTGGGCCTGGGAAGCCCAGAATTCGCCCCCAGCATTTTCACTTTAATGAAGTCACGTGCGAGTATCGACACATACGCATGGGTCACGCGTATGCATTGCTTGACATTTTCCATCCACACGTACCTGTATGTCATGCGTACGCAACGCCATACGACCTCATATCCGCGCTTACGCATCTACTGCGTGTGCGCGTCGGTAAATGCATCCAAAATCCTTGATTTCTCCACTTTGCATACTTTTCTCTTCACTCCTTTGATCAATTCCTAGCCTTTTCATCCTGAAATCACTAACAAACACATCAAGGCATCTAGTGGAATCAAAGGTGAATTAAAATCAACCAATTAAGGGCCTAAAAAGCATGTTTTTACACTTAAGCACATATTAGGAGAAAGTCATGAAACCATGCTATTTTATTGAATAAATGTGGAAAAAGTGGATAAAATCCACCTAAATTAAGCACAAAATATACCACAAAATAGTGGTGCATGACAAGCAACTTTCAATACTTTGCAGGGTCGTCAAGCTTTTGGAAGGAATATGCATCATCATCTAAGGAAATAAAGAAGGATACAAGGGCTAAAGGGTGGTGATGACAAAGAGGAAACAAGAGGACACCAAGAGGTTGTGCTGTTTCTTGACTGCTTCAAAATTAAAATTGTCAATTGAAAGTGCACTTGTACTGCTGTTGATCAATGTTCCTTCAGTCTTTAAGTCAATTGCATCATTTAGTTTTTTTTAGTTTATCTTTGGCTTACTAGCTTAAATGACCATATCATCTCACCTTACTTAAGTTGTATGCCTTGTTCTTAAGTTCAATAAAAGGAATTGTAAGAAAATGTTATGAAAAAGAAGAGTGAAGTCCAAGGTTTGTAGAATATATTCTTAGTGTTTGTGGTGGTATTTGCTAGCTAAGTTGGTTCATCAATAAGGTAAAAAGCCAAAATATCACATTCAATATGAGCTTAATGTGCATTCTATGAGACTTAGATGAATAAAAGGATCCTGGAAAGAAAAAGAAAATGAAAAAGAAGAAAAGAGCAAGCAATAAAGCTAGGCACCAATAGTTTGAATCTTGAGATATGTGTCTGTGGTATTTTTGTGCAAGAATATACTTCCCATGGAAAACTATATGTAGGGTGTCACCGTTGTCAATGGTTACTTCCCATCCTCTCAGTGAAACTGGTCCTCTACGGTTTCCCGCATGGCTAATCAGCTGTTGGTTCTCGATCATGTTGGAATAGGATCCATTGATTCTTTTGCGTCTGTCACTAGGCCCCACAATCGCGAGTTTGAAGCTCATCACAGTCGTTCAATCCCTGAATCCTACTCGAAATACCACAGACAAGGTTTAGACTTTCCGGATTGTCATGAATGCTGCCAATGGGTTCTAGCATATACCACAAAGACTCTGATCTCACGGAATGGAAGGCTCGGTTGTCAGGCGAGGACAACCATGCGTCGTGCATCAGGACGGAGGTAGTTGTCAGGCACGCGTTCATAAGGACGGATGATGATGAGTGTCATGGATCATCACATCCATCAAGTTGAAGTACGAGTGATATCTTAGAATAAAAATAAGCTTGAATTGAATAGAAGAACAATAGTAATTGCATTAATTCTCGAGGTACAGCAGAGCTCCACACCTTAATCTATGGTGTGTAGAAACTCCACCGTTGAAAATACATAAGTGATGGTCCAGGCATAGTCGAATGGCCAGTCCCCAAAATGTGATAGGAATTCGAATAATAGGGAAAAGGACCCCTAGTACAATAGTAAAAAGTTCTATTTATACTAAACTAGCCACTAAGGTTTACAGAAATAAGTCTAAGTGCAGAAATCAACTTCTGGGGCCCACTTTGGTGTGTGCTTGGGCTGAGCTTGAGCTTTACATGAGCTGAGGCTTCTATTGGAGTTAAACGTCAAGTTGTAACATCTGTTTGGCATTTAACTCCGGTTTGTGACGTGTTTCTGGCGTTTGACTTCAGAATGCAGCATGGAACTGGTGTTGAACGCAAGTTTGCATCATCTAATCTCGAATAAAGTATAGACTATTATATATTGCTGGAAAGCTCTAGATGTCTACTTTTCAACGCTGTTAAGAGCGCGCCATTTGGAGTTCTGTAGCGCCAGAAAATCCATTTCGAGTGCAGGGAGATTAGAATCCAACAGCATCAGCAGTCCTTTGTCAGCCTCCTATCAGATTTTTGCTCAGGTCTCTCAATTTGAGCCAAAAAATACCTGAAATCACAGAAAAATACACAAACTCATAGTAAAGTCCAAAAATGTGAATTTTGCATAAAAACTAATGAAAACATCCCTAAAAGTAGCTAGATCCTACTAAAAACTACCTAAAAATAATGCTAAAAAACGTATAAATTATCCGCTCATCGCAACACCAAACTTAAATTGTTGCTTATCCCCAAGCAACTGAAAATAAAATAGGATAAAAAGAAGAGAATACACTATAAATCCCAAAATATCAATGAATATTAGTTCTAATTAGATGAGCGGGACTTGTAGCTTTTTGCTTCTGAACAGTTTTGGCATCTCACTTTATCCTTTGAAGTTTATAATGATTGGCATGTCTAGGAACTCAGAGTTTAGATAGTGTTATTGATTCTCCTAGTTAAATATGTTGATTCTTGAACACAGCTACTTTTATGAGTCTTGGTCGTGGCCCTAAGCACTTTGTTTTCTAGTATTACCACTAGATACATGAATGCCACAAACACATAACTGGGTGAACCTTTTCAGATTGTGACTTAGCTTTGCTAAAGTCCCCAATTAGAGGTGTCCAGGGATCTTAAGCACACTCTTTTGCTTTGGATCACGACTTTAACCACTCAGTCTCAAGCTTTTCACTTGGACCTTCATGATACAAGCACATGGTTAGGGACAACTTGATTTAGCTGCTTAGGCCTGGATTTTATTTCCTTGGGCCCTCCTATCCATTGATGCTCAAAGCCTTGGATCCTTTTTACCCTTGCCTTTTGGTTTTAAGGGCTATTGGCTTTTTCTGCTTGCTTTTTCTTTTTCTTTCTAAATTTTTTTTGCCACTTTTTTTTTTGCAAGCCTTTGCTTTTTCACTACTTTTTCTTGCTTCAAGAATCAATTTTATGATTTTTCATATCATCAATAACATTTCTCTTTTTCATCATTCTTTCAAGAGCCAACAATTTTAACATTCATAAACAACAAGATAAAAAATATGCACTGTTCAACCATTCATTCAGAAAACAAAAAGTATTGTCACCACATCAATATAATTAAACTAAATTCAAGGATGAATTTGAAACTCATGTACTTCTTATTCTTTTGTATTAAAAACATTTTTCATTTAAGAGAGGTGAAGGATTAATGGAATTATTCATAGCCTTAAAACATAGTTACTAAATACTAATGATCATGTAGTAAAGACACAAACATAGACAAACAAGAAGCATAAAATCGAAAAACAGAGATATAAGACCAAGGAAGTTAAGGAATGAGTCCACCTTAGTGATGGTGGCGCCTTCTCCTTGAAGGACCAATGGTGTTCTTGAGCTCCTCTATGTCTCTTCCTTGCCTTTGTTGCTCCTCCCTCATAGCTCTTTGATCTTCTCTAATCTCATTGAGAATGATGGAGTGTTCTTGGTGTTCCACCCTTAATTAGTTCATGTCATAACTCAATCCCTCTAGAGAAGTGTTGAGTTATTCCCAATAGTTGTTTGGAAGAAAGTGCACCCCTTGAGGAATCTCAGGGATTTCTTGATGATGAGCTTCCTCATGCGTCTCTTGAGATCCATGAATGGGCTCTCTTGTTTGCTCCATCCTCTTCTTAGTGATGGGCTTGTCCTCTTCAACCAGGATATCTCTTTCTATGATAACTCCAGCTGAGTAACATAGATGGCAAATAAGATGAGAAAAAGCTAGCCTTGCCATGGTGGAGGAATTTTCGGCTATTTTGTAGAATTCAAGAGAGATGACTTCATGAACTTCTACTTCCTCTCCAATCATGATGCTATAGATCATGATGGCCTGATCCACAGTAACTTCAGATCGGTTGCTAGTGGGGATGATGGAGTGTTGGATGAACTCCAACCATCCTCTAGCCACAGGCTTAAGGTCCAGTCTTCTCAATTGAACCGGCTTGCCTCTTGAGTCTCTTTTCCATTGTGCTCCTTCCACACATATGTCCATAAGGACTTGGTCTAACCTTTGATCAAAGTTGACACTTCTAGTGTAGGGGCGTGCGTTTTCTTGCAACATATGCAAGTTGAACGCCAACCTCACATTTTCCAGACTGAAATCTAAGTATTTCCCCCGAACCATTGTAAGATAGTTCTTTGGATTCGCGTTCATACTTTGATCATGGTTCCTAATGATCCACTCAATGGCATAGAACTCTTGAACCATTAGGATTCTGACTTGTTGAATGGGGTTGGTCAGAACTTCCTAACCTCTTCTTTGGATCTCATGTTGGATCTCCGGATACTCATTTTTCTTGAGCTTGAAAGGGATCTCAAGGATCACCTTCTTCTTGGCTACAACTTTATAGAAGTGGTCTTGATGGACCTTTGAGATGAATCTCTCCATCTCCCATGACTCGGAGGTGGAAGCTTTTGTCTTCACTTTCCCTTTTTCTAGAGGTTTTTCCGGCCTTAGGTGCCATAAGTGGTTATGGAAAAACAAAAAAAGTTATACTTTTATCACACCAAACTTAGAATATTGCTCGCCCTCGAGCAACAGAAGAAAGAAAAGAAGAAGAAGAAGAAGAAAATATGGAGGAAAGGTGGAGGTATGTGGTTTCAGCTAAGGTGAAGAAGAGAGGGTTGTGGTATGTGGAAATGAAGAAGAATAGAGGGGTTTATATAGTAAAGGGAGAGGGAGTAGGTTTGGCCATTTAGGGTGGGTTTGGGTGGGAAAGAGATTTTGAATTTTGAAGGTAGGTGGGGTTTATGTGGAAGAGTGGATGGATGTAAATGGTGAAAGGGTCATTGGGAAGAGAGATTGAGATGATTGGTGAAGGGTGTTTGGGGAAGAGTGTTATTGGATTGTGTGAAGAAGAGAGAAGGTAGGTTGATGTAGGTGGGGATCCTGTGGGGTCCACAGATCCTGAGGTGTCAAGAATTTATCATCCCTGCACCAATTAGGCGTGTAAAATGCCCTCTGCATGCAATCCTAGCATTTAACGCCAGGATGATGCTTGTTTTTGGCGTTAAACGCCAACTCTATGCTTGTTTTGGGCGTTCAACGCCAGTCTGCAGCATGTTTTTGGCGTTGAACGCTAGTTCTATGCTTGCTTTTGGCGTTTAACGCCAGCTTTCCTCAGGGTGCAATCCTGGCATTTGAACGCCAGAATGCTGCTTGTTTCTGGTGTTCAACACCAGAAAGATGCTCTGTTCTGGCGTTGAACACCAGAAAGATGCTCCTTACTGGCGTTTAAACGCCAGTAGGCTCTTCCTCCTTGGTGTGCTTTTTCTTCTGCTGTTTTTTATTTTGTTTTCAATTTTAGTATTTGTTTTATGACTCCTTATGATCATGAACCTAATAAAATATAAAAGAATAATAAAAATAAAAATAAAATAAAGTTAGATGAATAAAAATTGGGTTGCCTCCCAATAAGCGCTTCTTTAATGTCAATAGCTTGACAGGTGATCAGGTCAATGTTGTAGATTTCCAACACCAAACTTAGAGTTTGGTTGTGTGGGCTTTGTCTGTCTCTGTACTAAGAGAATCTTTTCATGCTTCCTCTCCATTGTTATAGAAGGATAGCCTTGGGCTTTAAACACAAGGTAGTCCCTATTCAATTGAAGGACTAATTCTACTCTGGTAACATCAATCACAGCTCTTGCTGTGGCTAGGTAGGGTCTTCTAAGGATGATGCATTCATCCTCATTCTTCCTAGTCTCTAAGATTATGAAATCAGTAGGGATGTAAAGGCCTTTAACCTTTACTAACACATCCTCTACTAATCCATAAGCTTGTCTTTGTGATCTGTCTGCCATCTCTAATGAGAATGTGGCAGGCTGCACCTCAATGATCCCCAATTTCTCCATTACAGAGAGTGGCATAAGATTTATACCTGACCCCAGGTCACACAGAGCCTTCTCAAAGGTCATCGTGCCCATGGTACAGGGTCTTAAGAATTTACCAGGATCTTATTTCTTTTGAGGTAAAGTTTGCTGAACCCATGTATCTAGTTCACTAATGAGCAAGGAAGGTTCACCTTCCCAAGTCTCATTACCAAACAACTTGGAATTCACCTTTATGATGGCTCCTAGATATTGAGCAGCTTGCTCTCCAGTTACATCTTCATCCTCTTCAGAGGAAGAATAGTTCTCAGAGCTCATGAATAGTAGAAGGAGGTTGAAAGGAATATCTATGGTCTCTATATGAGCCTCAGATTCATTTAGGTCCTCAATAGGGAACTCCTTCTTGTCTAGGAGACGTCCCAGGAAGTCTTCCTCATTGGGATTCACGTCCTCCCCTTCCTCTCAAGGTTTGGCCATTTTAACTATGTCAATGGCCTTGCACTCTCTTTTTGGATTCTCTTTTGTATTACTTGGGAGAGTACTAGGAGGAGTTTCAGTGGTTTTCCTACTCAGCTGGCCCACTTGTGCCTCCAAATTTCTAATGGAGGACCTTGTTTCACTCAAGAAACTTAAACTGGTCTTAGACATATCAGAGACTATATTTGCTAAGCTAGAGGAGTTCTGCTCAGAATTCTCTGTCTGTTGCTGAGAAGATGATGGAAAAGGTTTGCTATTGCTGAGCCTGTTTCTTCACCATTATTTAAACCTTATTGAGGCTTTTGTTGATCCTTCCATGAGAAATTCGAATGATTTCTCCATAAGAAATTATAGGTGTTCCCATAGGGTTCACCCATGTAATTTACCTCTGCCATTGCAGGGTTCTCAGGATCATATTCTTTAGAAGATACCTCTTTAGTACTATTGGATGCATTTTGCCATCCATTCAGACTTTAAGAAATCATGTTGACTTGCTGAGTCAACATTTTGTTCTGAGCCAATATGGCATTCAGAGCATTAATTTCAAGAACTCATTTCCTCTGAGGCGTCCCATTACTCACAAAATTCCTCGTAGAAGTGTACATGAATTGGTTATTTGCAACCATGTCAATAAGTTCTTGAGCTTTTGTAGGCATTTTCTTTAGGTGAATGGATCCACCTGTAGAATGGTCCAGTGACATCTTGGAGAACTCAGATAGACCATAATAGAATATATCCAAAATGGTCCACTCTAAAAGTATGTCAGAAGGACACTTTTTGGTCATCTGCTTGTATCTTTCCCAAGCTTCATAGAGGGATTCACCATCTTTTTGTTTGAAGTTCTTAACATCCATTCTAAGCTTGCTCAGCTTTTGAGGAGGAAAGAACTTAGCTAAGAAGGCCATGACCAGCTTATCCCAAGAGTCCAGGCTATCTTTAGGTTGAGAGTCCAACCAAATGGCAGGGATTAAGATGCTTCTTCCATCAAATTTGGAAGTAGGTGTAGTATAATCACCAAGCATCCTCCTTGCATGATTGTTGTTGGGTTCGGCTGCCATATCCTTTTCTTGTTCGAAAATTTCAGTAAGGTTGTCTCTGGCTTGTTGTAATTTAGCTTCTCTTAGTTTCCTCTTCAGAGTCCTTTCAGGTTCAGGATCAGCTTCAACAACAATGCCTTTTTCCTTGTTCCTGCTCATATGAAAGAGAAGAGAACAAAAAAGGAAGAGGAATCCTCTATGTCACAGTATAGAGATTCCTTTATGTTAGTAGAAGAAAGAAGGAATAGAAGAAAGAAAAGGTAAGAATCCAAACACAAGGGGGAGGATAGGTTCTGATAACATGTCATCATATACCTATTTTTCTATGCTTTTTCATACAAGAAATTGATGATTTGTGCTTAAATATTGAATGCTTTTGTACTTAAGTGATATATTTTCTTGATATTTTAATTTTATAAATCTTGTAGGAAATAAGAAGAAAAAGAAGCAAAGAAGCACAAAAAAAGGAGAAAAAAAGAGCTTTGGGACACACTTTGAAGTTGGAGCACACTTTGGAGCCTTAGACCACGCTTTTAAAAGCGTGGCCCATGACAAAATCAAAGAGGAAAACACCCAGCACGCACACTGCCCTGCCCTTGCCAAGGGCAGGGCAGAATCATAATGAAGCAAAGTGAGGATGAAGCAAATTTTGGCTAAGTTAAAATCTGGGCGCTCACAGCATGACCATGCCTACTTCAAAGGGCTATAACTTGAGCTACAGACGTCCGATTGATGTGCTTCCAGTTGCGTTGGAAAGCTGACATTCAGAGCTTTCCAACGATATATAGAAATCCATATTTGGCGTCCAATTGGGGCAGGAACGAAAGGCATCTTTAAGGGCCAAAAATAAACAAAAATAAACCAAGGAAAAGGAGTTTTCATTTCTGTTTTGAATCTGGATTGAGAGTGAAGGAATTCTGTTTCCCTTTTGGTCTAAGATTTCTCTTGTTCTTCTTCTGCAAACTTTCAAGTGAATTGCAATTTGAATCAAAGTTCTCTTACTGCTTTCATCTTTAATTTTCTTGCATCTTGTTTGCTGTTGGATCAAGGAAGGGATTGAGATCTAGACTTGTTTTCTAGTCTCTTTGATTCCCTGAGATAAATTTTATTTTGCAATTTATCTAAGCTCTTTGCTACTCTTCTGTTTTTCTTTTACTGTTTCATTGAAATTATCAAATGCTCTTTGAGATTTGAGAATTGATCTCAGTCTTCTGCTACGTTTACTTTTCTGAAATTTCCTTTCCTGCATTCTACACTTTCACATTTCTGTCCATATTGAGCTTGATTTAATTTCCTGCACATTTACATTTTCTGAAATTTAAATTTCTAGTTGCTTAATCTATTGCCTTCTTTAATTTCCAGCACCCAACCCCCTTTACATTTAATGCAATTTACATTTCTTATCATTTAAGATTCTTGTAATTTACATTTCTTGCTCTTTAAGTTACTTGCCAATTTACTTTCTGCATCTTTAAGATTTCTGCCATTTACTTTCTGTTGGCTACACGACCTCACTCTTGTGAGTTATTATTACTTGATGCGACCCGGTATACTTGCCGGTTGGATTTGTGTGTTGGAAATTTATTTTTCCATAAAAACACCATCAAGTTTTTGGCGCCGTTGCCGGGGATTGATTTAGATCAACAATGATTAAGTGGGTGAGAAGTCTAGATCAAGCATTTTCTTTATTTTTGTTCTCTGTTCTAAGTTGAAACCAAGGTGTTTGAGTTATTGCCTCACTAAGAAATTCATCTTTGAGATATGAATTTCAATTTCCCTTGGTGTTGTGTTTTACAAAATTCAAATGGAGTTCAACTCATCTTATGATCAAACAAATTTTATGGGATATTACCCACCATCACCAATCTCTAATGGTGGCTGGGAATATCACCAAGAGAATACACATTCTGAGCACTCCAATTCATGGAGATTTGCTTCAGAGACACAAGATGAGCAAGAAAATCATATGGGATACCAACCACCACCACAAAATGATTCATATCATTATCCTCATGGTGGATGGAAGTATCACCAAAGAATGGAAGAGCATCCACCCTCACGTCCCAGTTTCTCATTTGAAAGTTCTTCATCACTTGATTATGATTACTCTCAACCTTCATCTCTTGAACTAACAGATTGGGATTACCTTCAAGCCATTGAAATACATAGAAAACTCGTGGAAAGATACACACAACCCCAATCCTGGACAGAAATCGTATTCAAGAAGATGAATGTGTTCTCAGAGCAAATAAGGAGGAACTTAGAACCATCCAACAGTGAGGATGAAGACAAATTTCTGAAGGATAAAGAGGAAGGGCAAGATAAGGAGGCTACTGCATCAAGTGAACTTTCAATGAAGAATGAGGTGGTTGAAAATGAAACTGCACTTGAGATGAAAAGGGAACATGAACATTCACAACCCTCACAAACTTCCCTTGAATCTGTGATCGAAAAATATGAAGAGCCTGGACCAAAGATGCTCAACACTGATCGAAAAATATGAAGAGGAGATGAAGAAATCTTGGGAAGAACAACAAACCTCCTCCATAAAAGGACTATTAAGTCAAATGTTGGGTGCAAGGGAGGAAGTGGAGGAGCAAGAAAGTGAGGAAGTCATTCCAAACTCAAGTGAAGCAGAGAAGTTCATAGAGGAAAAGCTCATGGAGCCACCAATTCAAAAGGCCCTGGATGAATACAAAACTCCAATAATCACACAGCAAACAAGTCTTGAATTCAAAGAAGTGAAGGCAACTAACAAGAGCACTAATTCTGTCCCTAATCCAGCAAGCAAGATCAATCAAGCCATTTGCAAAAAGAAGCTTGCTGAGGAAAGGCCAAGGCAAGGGACAGTAGCTGAATCTTCTCCCTATTTGAGGTCATTCCTCTTAACAAACTGGAAGAAGAGGAAGAAAGTGAAGAGCAACATGTCAAGCTAATGACACTAAAAAAGCACTTGTTGGGAGGTAACCCAACCGTAGGTATAATTTCTTCTCTGCTTTGTTTTCGTTCTTTACTTTGTTTAAATTCAATAAATGGGCATATGGTTACATTCTAAGTTTGGTGTTGCCTTGCAACAAATT
>NC_029776.3:70420105-70420656 GCF_000817695.3 Arachis duranensis | reverse complement strand
TCTGAGCATCAATGATTAGAGAGTCAAGAAAAAAATGATGAGCTTAATGAAGTTCTCTAATTAAATGCTTGTGGTGCTTATGTATCAAGTGGTAATACTTGAAAACAAAGCATTTTGAAGTCGTAGCTTTGTTATCAACTCATGGGGCAAAGCACCCAAAAGGAGAAGCTAAAAAAAATAATAATAAAATAAAATAAAATCAAAAGCTTGTTTCAAGGAAGAATTATAAGAAAAAGATTTCATAAAATGAGCTAGATAGAAGCATCAATCATTTATATCTCTTTTGTAATTGTAGCATGCATAGAAAACTAGCTTGCCATGAACATTGAGTTGCTATTCTTCTTACCTTGGATTGTCAATCTTTATTGCATGATTCTTTTCTTGCTTGGGGACAAGCAAGGTTTAAGTTTGGTGTTGTGATGACATGTCATCATATACCTATTTTTCTATGTTTTTTCATACAAGAAATTGATGATTTGTGCTTAAATATTGAATGCTTTTGTACTTAAGTGATATATTTTCTTGATATTTTAATTTTATAAATCTTGTAG
>NC_029776.3:70384105-70419630 GCF_000817695.3 Arachis duranensis | reverse complement strand
ACACTCCAAGCCCACACCACGCTCGCACCAAGGACGCACGCACCAAATCCTGCCCTGCCCTCCACAAGGGCAGGGCAGCCTCATGGAAGTGTCATGGGCCAAAAATCAACCAAAATTCAATTTAATTCAATTCCTCACCAAATTGAATCAAGGCCAACCATACCCATTTCTCCTCAAATCCAAAGCAAGCAAAGCCCACTCAACATGACTCAAAGGCACATGGATCAATTAAATTAGGATTTTCAGTTTTGTAATTTGTTTTTTTTTTCATTTTTCACTTTGAAAAGCCTATATAAAGGCATCACTCTCATTTCAGAGGGGGAGGAGCTCCACGAAGGAATATTAGGATTTGAGATCTCTCTCTTAGTTTTCATTTCTGTTTTGAATCTGGATTGAGAGTGAAGGAATTCTGTTTCCCTCTTGGTCTAAGATTTCTCTTATTCTTCTTCTGCAAACTTTCAAGTGAATTGCAATTTGAATCAAAGTTCTCTTACTGCTTTCATCTTTAATTTTCCTGCATCTTGTTTGCTGTTGGATCAAGAAAGGGATTGAGATCTAGACTTGTTTTCTAGTCTCTTTGATTCCCTGAGATAAATTTTATTTTGCAATTTAGCTAAGCTCTTTGCTACTCTTCTGTTTTTCTTTTACTGTTTCATTGAAATTATCAAATGCTCTTTGAGATTTGAGAATTGATCTCAGTCTTCTGCTACATTTACTTTTCTGAAATTTCCTTTCCTGCATTCTACACTTTCACATTTCTGTCCATATTGAGCTTGATTTAATTTCCTGCACATTTACATTTTCTGCAATTTAAATTTCTAGTTGCTTAATCTATTGCCTTCTTTAATTTCCAGCACCCAACCACCTTTACATTTAATGCAATTTACATTTCTTATCGGTTCGAATTCTTGAGTAGAGGAGAAGTGTTAGTAGATAAATAAATAAATAGAAGAAGATGAGAGAGAGGAGTTTTCGAAAATTAATTTTGAAAAAGAGTTAGTGATTTTCGAAAATTAAAAGAAGAAACAAAATTAAAATTAAAATTTAAAATAATTAGTTAATTAAAAAGAATTTTGAAAAAGGGGTGAGGAGTTTTCGAAAATTAGAGAGGGAAAATTAGTTAGGTGGTTTGAAAAAGATAAGATATAGTCAAACAAACAAGTTAATTAGTTAGTTGAAAAAAATTTGAAAATTAGTTTTAAAAAGATAAGAAGTTAGAAAAGATATTTTGAAATCAAATTTTTGAAAAAGAAATAATTTTAAAAGATATGATAAAAAGATATGATTTTTAAGAAAAAGATATTTTGAAAAAGATTTAATTTTTAAAATTAAAATTGATTACTTGACTAACAAGAAACTAAAAGATATGATTCTAGAATTTAAAGATTGAACCTTTCTTAACAAAAAAGTAACAAACTTTAAATTTTTTAATCAATCACATTAATTGTTACTAAAGTTTTCCAAATTTTGAAATAAAGATAAGAAAAAGATTTTGAAAGATAGGATTTTTTAAAATTGAAATTTTGACTTGACTTATAAGAAATAGCTAAGTTTTAAAAATTTTTGACTAAGTCAACTCAAATTTTCGAAAATTATGAGTAAAATAAGGAAAAGATATTTTTTATTTTTGAATTTTTAATGAGGAGAGAGAAAAACACAAATAAAAAATTATGGATCAAAACCAATGATGCATGCAAGAACACTATGAATATCAAGATGAACACCAAGAACACTTTAAATGTCAAGATGAACATCAAGATTTATTTTTTTTGAAAAATTCTCAAGAAAAGAAAAATATGCAAGACGCCAAACTTAGAAATTTTTCATGCTTAGACACTAAGAATTCAAAAATGCATATGAGAAACAACAAAAAATACCACACAAGAAAATATCAAGATCAAACAAGAAGACTTACCAAGAACAACTTGAAGATCATGAAGAACACATGCATGAATTTTCGAAAAATGCATAGATTTAAAAAAAATGCAATTGATACCTAACTTAAAAATTGACTCAAACAAGAAACACAAAATATTTTTGGTTTTTATGATTTTATTGATTTTTTTCGAAAACATATAGGAAAAATAAAATAAGAAATTCAAAAAAATTTTAATAAAAATTCCAGGAATCTTTGCAATGTTAGTCTAAAGCTCCGGTCTAGGAATTAGACATGGCCAATGGCCAGCCAAGCTTTAGCATACAAATCAGACATACAACAGCTGATACTTCATCCAACTTCATATACTGATAAGGGGAAGCCTCAATCCAATTGAGTTAGACATGGCTTTACAGCCAGCCAAGCTTCAACATGCTTCATGAAACACTAGAATTCATTCTTAAAAATTTAGAATAATTTTTCAAAAACAGAAGTAAAAAAAAAATTTTAAGATTTTTGAAAAAATTTTGAAAAGAAAATTACCTAATATGAGCAACAAGATGAACCGTCAGTTGTCCAAACTCAACAATCCCCGGCAACGAGCCAAAAACTTGGTGCACGAAATTGTGATCTCTAACAATGGCATTCAACTTTGTATGCACATCTACTAACTCAGCACTTTCTTCACAACTTCGCATCACTAACCAGCAAGTGTACTGGGTCGTCCAAATAATAAACCTTACGTGAGTAAGGGTCGATCCCACAGAGATTGTTGGTATGAAGCAAGCTATGGTCATCTTGTAAATCTCAGTCAGGCGGATTCAAATGGTTATAATGGTTTTTGAAAATAATAATAAATAAAACATAGAATAGATGAAAGAGATACTTATATAATTCATTGGTGGGAATTTCAGATAAGTGCATAAAGATGCTGTGTTCCTTTTGAATCTCTGCTTTCCTACTGCTTCATCCAATCATTCTTACTTATTTCCATGGCAAACTGTATGTAGGGTGTCACCGTTGTCAATGGCTACTTTCCATCCTCTCAGTGAAAAATGGTCCTCTACAGTTTCCCGCATGGCTAATCAGCTGTTGGTTCTCGATCATGTTGGAATAGGATCCATTGATCCTTTTGTGTCTGTCACTACGCCCCACAATCGCGAGTTTGAAGCTCGTTACAGTCATTCAATTCCTAGATCCTACTCGGAATACAACAGACAAGGTTTAGAGTTTCCGGATTCTCATGAATGCTGCCAATGGGTTCTAGCTTATACCACGAAGACTCTGATCTCACGAAATAGAAGGCTCAGTTGTCAGGCGAGGGCAACCATGCGTCGTGCATCAGGAATCCAAGAGATACATACTCTAGCTTTTGCTTGTAGAATGGAGGTGGTTGTCAAGAACGCGTTTATAAGGATGGATGATGATGAGTGTCACAGATCATCACATCCATCAGGTTGAAGTACAAGTTATATCTTAGAATAAAAATAAGCTTGAATTGAATAGAAGAACAATAGTAATTGCATTAATTCTCGAGGTACAGCAGAGCTCCACACCTTAATCTATGGTGTGTAGAAACTCCGCCGTTGAAAATACATAAGTGATGCTCCAGGCATGGTCGAATAGCCAACCCCCAAAATGTGATAGGAATTCGAATAATAGGGAAAAGGACCCCTAGTACAATAGTAAAAAGTTCTATTTATACTAAACTAGCCACTAGGGTTTACAGAAATAAGTCTAAGTACAGAAATCCACTTCAGGGCCCACTTTGGTGTGTGCTTGGGCTGAGCTTGAGCTTTACACGAGTTGAGGCTTCTATTGGAGTTAAGCGTCAAGTTGTAACGTCTGTTTGACGTTTAACTCTGGTTTGTGACGTGTTTCTGGCGTTTGACTCTAGAATGCAGCATGGAACTGGCGTTGAACGCTAGTTTGCGTCATCTAATATCGAATACAGTATAAACTATTATATATTGCTGGAAAGCTCTGGATGTCTACTTTCTTATGCCGTTAAAAGCGCGCCATTTGGAGTTCTATAGCTCTAGAAAATTTATTTCAAGTGCAGGGAGGTCAGATTCCAACAGCATCAGCAGTCCTTTGTCAGCCTCCTATCAGATTTTTGCTCAAGTCCCTCAATTTTAGCCAGAGAATACCTGAAATCACAGAAAAACACACAAACTCATAGTAAAGTCCAGAAATGTGAATTTTGCATAAAAACTAATGAAAACATCCTTAAAAGTAGCTAGATCCTACTAAAAACTACCTAAAAACAATGCCAAAAAGCATATAAATTATCCGCTCATCATATGCATCCCAAATTTCCAAGATTTTGCAATAAGAATAAAACACATATTCATCAACCAAAGTTCCCACATTTGCCCCACACTTAAACATCACACACTCTCACTAACTCAAGCTACTCAAATATTCAAATAGGAGACATTTATTTTTTCACTTTAAGGCTAGTAATGTGCTAAAATTAAGAACAAAAGGAAATTATAAAGGCTCAAAGTGGCAAACAAAGGAAAATGAAATGGTAGGATATTTGGGTTAAGTGAGCTATAATGAAGTGATGGCCTCAATCACATAATTGCATGAATATACATTAAACAATGGATATATAGATTTAGACAAACCAAAGATTGCAATCATAGAGAAGAGCAACACACAAGAATGAAATAAGTGGTCAAATGGTATAACCACACAATAAGGCTCAAAAACTCACAAGTTGTATGTTCTTTAACTCAAAAACCATATTCCACAATGTATGGATCATGCAAGTTTCAAAAAAATTCAACTAAATTCAATTTGAATTTTAATGCCCTATATAAAGAGTAAGTTTCCTGAAAATTTCATTAAATTGACTAACATTTATTCTATATATGTATATAGTGTGATTGGATGAAACCAAAATCCTAAGTTTAATTCCCAATTTCAATCAAACCAAAATAGCAAGTATATAGGAAATCAAACTTAGGTGCAATCATCACATCATCCCAAATCACAATCAAGACTAAAGGCTAAAAAGAAAATCTAAAAATATGCATCACTACAATATAATAGTAGGTTATGTACAAGCAAAATTAAAAGATGCAATAAACTAAGAAAGTGCAATAAACTAAGTAAAAAGTTTTTGAAGAGGATAAAATATATACAAAGCAACTAAAAAGATTAATAATAACAAAAACTAAACTACAAGTGTTCGGAAATGAAATTGTCACCCAAATTGCACTGCTGAAGTTAGACGACCTCCCCACACTTAAGACGTAGCACCGTCCTTGGTGCTCAGATCAAGCAGAGTGGAAAGACTCATCACTATCAGCAGCTCCTCCGTCTGCTGGTGGGTTAGGCGATAGAGTGGCTGCAAGAGTGATGGCGGTGCTGAAAAGGAAAGAGCTAAGTCACAAAATAGCATATATATGAAGTGAATGGAAATATAAGATTGAATGAAAGCATACATGAAAACCAATCTAAAAGTAAATGGCAGCAACTTCCAATCAATCAAACAAAAAAAAGCCACTTAACTTGATTGTTTATCAAAGATAAAGAAAATTAAGGAGCGTTGTTGATATGCACAAAGAAAAATAAAATAGTTAAAAGCTAAAAGTTAATGTTAGTTGAAAAATAAAAGGAAAGTTAAAACTTATGTGAGTAAAAAGAAAATAATTAGTTGAAAAGGAAAAGAAAAGTTACGTTAAAAGTTAGTTGTAAAAAAAGGAAATAGTTAGTTGAAAAAGAAAACAAAGGTCAAAAGTTATGTGAAGAGAAAGAAAAAATTAGTTGAAAAAGGAAAGAAAAGTTAAATGTTAGGTGCATAGTAAAAACGTCCTTAATTCCAGAATGTTTCCAAAGTTTCAAAACAAGTAAGTTTATGTTCACTTCTCAACAAATCAAAATGCCAAAACATGTAATACACATGTATGTGTAGAACACATAATCAAGTAGGTATCAATCACAAGTAATTGGCATGAATTAAAAGAATTTGGTGTTGAAAAAGTAAAAAATATTGAAAACAAGTTAAGCAAGGACTATTCAAACACCAAATTATAACGAAGTATAAAAGTCACAAGTTGAAACAAGAATTGAAATCCTCGTGATCTATGTGACTTAATGTAAATTAGGTATGAATAAAATTAATCAAATCAGCCACATAGATTTAAAAAAAGTTTAAACTTGTGAGTTTGTGCAAAAGAGGCTCAAATTCTTAAAAGAATTTTCAAGTTTATGGTCAATCTAAAAATTTACTTGAACTATTCAATGCATAGAAGTAAATTAGCATTACAAACAAGCAATGAATGTTAGAAGCATGACCAAAACTTCTAAAGAAGTTCTTGAGGTAATCAGAAATCATGTAGCAAACAAGGGTCAATTTTGACATAGAAATTCGTCAAATAGAACTTGTTTGCTCAAACAACAAAATGCAGCTTAATTGTGCAACCTAATAGAATGGAAACAAAGTAGTGAATGCAAAAACTTCAACATCCAACAACCAAAATAGAGAAGCAATCAGCCGGATAGTTACTCAATTGTGTTAAGAATAGTTGAAAACCAAAAGCAATGAAATACCAACTCAATCAATTAATTGAATCAAAGATGAATATTGAAAACAGATTAAGATAAATTTCGGTAGCATTTTAGTAGTAAATTGGCATATTTCCCAAACTCAATCAATCAATTCAGATTCCACTTGAGTTCAATGATAATTAAAAACACAAAAACCAAATATGTAATCATGGGAAGTAAGTAAATGAGCCAACATGGATTGAAAAATCAGTAGTAGTAATATCTTAAATTCAAAATTTGGTCAAGATCATCACTGTATAAGTAAACCAACACTTGTGCATTCCAAATAACAACCATCAGCAAGAACAAAGTAGTAATAAACAACTATGCAGCAGCATCAACAAACCAAATTAACACAGGGGCAATTCATCACTAACAACAAACAAACTAATCACAAATAGATAATCAGTCATTCCCAAACAACAGCAGTAAATAGCATGTTTCCTAGGTTCAAGCAAGCAGTAAAAAGAATTCATATGACTTAACCAGTTTCACAAACTGAAATCATTGCAGTTCATATAATATGGACCAAGCAACAAGCAGAGCAGCACTCAGCAACAACAAGCCAAGAAAAATTAATGAAACAGCAACACTTTTACAGCATCATCAATTCAAACAAGCCTAAATCCACTATCCAGCTCAGATTCTCTAACCACCTAGTTTAACTAAATTAAGCTAATCTAACTAAACTAACGAAACAAACTGAATTAACAATTGTAACAGGCTAAAAAGACTAAATAAAAGAGAAAAAATTGAGAACTGGAAAGCAAAAAAATGGAGCAGAAAAAGGAAGGTAGGATAGAGGTGGTGCAGCAGTGACGCAGTGAATGGCAGACGTACGGTCGCCAGTGGCAGGAAGCTCGCTGCAAGGAATGGAGAACATGGATGGTGTCACACCAGCTTGAACTCACCTCAGACAAAGAGAACAGGAGCTTGAACTTGCTCTGTTCTTCAACCCAAAAGGAACAAGAGAGACAAGGGCTGTATCAAAAGGAGGTCGTAAAGAAGAGGACCATGTGGTGTTTGGACCTAACGGCGACGGAAACGATAAAAGGAGGAGAAGGAGACTGCTAAGTGATGTTGGACGACGGCAAGGAGGACAGAGAGCGCGCGGTGGGTTCTGGGCTCAGCAATTAGGGTTGCTGGCGGCGCTGGGTGGTTGCGTGATGATGGTTTGAGGTAGGGAAGGAGAGTGTTGAGGTGCTAGGATACCGCGAAGAGAAGGGTCACAGGGCTATGGATTAGCACGAAAGAAGGGATGAGGGACAAGGAAAGAGAGATGAGAGAGGAGGAAGAAGAGAGGGGGAAGAGGACGGCGGTTCGGTGGTCGCCAGTCATCAGGAGTGGTGGCGGGTGGTTCGAGGCTGGTGATTCTGGTGGTTGGAGAAGTTGAAACAGAGAAGAGGAGGGCTTATGGTAGCTTAGAGAATAGGAAAAGAGAACATAAGAAAGAGTTAGGGGTGCGGACGCACCAACTGTGCGGGTGCTCCCATCAGAAGGGAGTGAATTGGGGGTGCGTACGCACAAACATTCATGCACATGCACGGACAGAAAAATGGGCAATAGTCATGTGCATATGCTTGCGAACGTTGTCAGCAGAGGGCGTGCATGAGAGTGTGCGTATGCACCAGACATGTGCGTATGCACAGAGTGATTTTTTTTTTCCAAATAGAATTTAACCCAACATTCTAATATGCATATAAACAAGAAATTAACAAAAATATGCAACTATTTACATTAAAATTTAAAATTAATCCAAAATTTTATTTTTTCAAATCAACAATCATGGACTATTCATAAACAAAAATCTACCCGAAATTAATCCAACCATCCAAAAACTAATTGAAAAATTTTAAACATGAAATTCAAGTCAAAAAGACAATTTTAAAAAAAGATTACTAACTATTCACATGTGCATTTTAAAACAAAAATTTATAAATGTAAGCTAACAACTAAGACATATTTATAAACAAAAACAAGCAACCAATCAAAAACAAACTATTCACATATTCACATATTAACAATAGCCAACAATGTATCACCATTGCGATCTCCGGTAACGGTGCAAAATTTGATAAGATGAGAATTTATGCCAATTCGGAATTAAATAGATTTTTGTTGTAAGTATAGTCCGAACCGGCAATGGATCCTCTCAATCAAATTTAATCTAAATATGTCACCATCAAAAGAAATATTAACCGAGAGTATTTATACTCCCGGGTCATTTTCCTTAGGAGTTGCAATGAAATGTACAATTATTGGCTATAGGAGGAAATATGGGTTTGAATGATTGCAAGAGAGAGCAAGTAATGTAAATGGAAAGAAAGTAAATGATCATGCAAGAAATTAAAGGAAAGCAATTAAAAGTAACAAAAAGGGAAATCATAAGCTCAAGCCTCTAAAGAAGATGATAAGCCTCCAAAGCTCGAGCTCAATCCATTACCATCCACCCTGAAATCTGCATTTCTGGGAGATGGAGACACTTATCCTCTAACCATAAGCTCTATATTAGAGCCATAGGAAGAAGAAGCACTAATTCAAGTGCTCAAGACACACAAGACCGCTCTTAGGTGGACTATTGATGTGTGGAAAACGATCCAACACAAAACTCACCGGCAAGTGTACCGGGTCGCATTAAGTAATAAAACTCACAGGAGTGAGGTCGATCCCACAGGGATTGGAGGATTGAGCAATTTTAGTTTAGTGGTTGATTTAGTCAAGCGAATCAAGTATTGGTTGAGTGATTTTGTATTCAACAGTAAGTAAATAGAAGGAAATGTAAAGGGAGAGGGATGAATTGCAGAAATTAAAGAGAACTGAAAGTAAAGGTGCTGAATCTTAAAGAACAAGAAATTAAATGACTGAAACTTAAAGTGCAAGAAATGTAAATTGTGGTAACTTAAAATGCAATAAATATAAATTGCTTGAATGAAGAAGGGATTTGAAGACTGGGATTTCAGAATTTAAGCAAGGGAAATTAAATTGCAACAATTAACTAAGCAAGAGATGAATTGAAATTGACTAGATCTTCAAACAGCAAATGGAAATTCAATTGCATAATAGAGATTGAGATAGAAGTTCCTCAATTCTTCACACTCAAGACTCAAACAAAACCCAGTAAAGAAAATAAAACTATCAGAGGAAGAAGAAGTGAATTCTCTCCTCCAATTCTCAAGCCAATTTTGCAGAAAACAGAAAAATGGGAAGTGAGCTCTCAAGTTGACTAAGGATGAAAATTAAAAATGAAAGTCAGCTCTCTTTTCTAATCCTAACTATCACCTATTTATACACTTTCTATTTTGGATCTAAGAATTTTGAGTGGGCTTTTTGATTTGGTGAAGAAGTGAATTAAGTTGGATTTTTGAGTGAAATTTAGCCCATGTTGCTCCCAGGAGGTTGCTTTGCTCTTGTGGAGGGCAGAGCAGGGAAGCCTTGCATGTGGATCCAACTAGCGTGCCAAATTTGGGAGGGGCATCAGGATGCTACCCTGCCTTTGTGGAGAGCAGGGCAGTGTTGTCATGGTGTGTCCAAACTTCCCTGCCCGTGCGTCCAAGCTGCGCGCACCCAAGCTCCTGGCCGTGCCAAATTGTGTGTGCCATGCACCAAGGAATGCTGCTCTGCCCTCCTCAAGGGTAGGGCAGCGTAAGCTTTCCTTGTTCTTGGGTAAGGTCCCAAGTTCGAAACCTGGCTGAATGCATGCTGAGCTTTTTCTTCTTGTCACATGATTCACGCTTAAGGCTTGGCTTCCTAGAGATCTTGTGTTCGAAACTTGGTGGTAGCCTTTTAGCCAAGTGTGGCTCATTTTCCTTTATTGTTGTGCCACTCCCTTCCCTTTATGTGCTTGGGTTCGAAACCCATGGGTGGCACTTGGAGAACAATTTCCTTGAATTTTTCCATGAGGAGCCCGAAATTGCTCTTGAGGAGGGCAGGGCAGAATTTGTCCTTCCCTTGTTTCTTGGCCTAGCATTGTGCTCTGCCCTCAAGGAGGGCAGGGCAGTGAAGTCTTGAATGCTTGGTTCATTGTTGTGCTCCCTTAGAGGGCAGTGTGCTCTTGTGGAGGGCAGTGTGGCTTCCTCCTTCAATGCTGCGCTACACTTCTTCTTCCTTTGGCCACACTTCTTAAGCCCACGCTTCCTTCTTTTCTTCTTTTCTTCACCTACAATTAATCAAAACAACCAATCAAAGTATCACTAAATTCACAAGGTTTATAAATTAATAAAAATCAATTAAATTTATCTTAAACCTCATGAATTAGTATCAATTAATTGGTGGTTGTTTGATTCAAATAAGACATGCAATTCCACTCTTAATTGCTTACTGGTGCAAGAAAGTGCATAAAAGCTAGTGAAACAAGTGAAATTAGCTTGAGAAATGGGTATATGATGACTTGTCATCACAACACCAAACTTAAATATTGCTTGTCCCCAAGCAAGCATCAAAATTAAGAGGAAATGAAATGAAAAAAGAAAAGCATACATATCCTTATTAGGCATATAGTAGAACTTGATTTATGGAGTTTTTTTGCAGACAATGATAACTCAGTTATTGTTTGCTGTTACATAATATACACTTTTCCTCAAAGGCTTACTAAACTTGCTGTTGTAAGGTTTACTTTTTACTTGCTCCCTTGCTAACTTTTCTTTTCTTATTTTGCTTAACAAGCTTATTATTCTTTGAAGGCTTGGTGTCAAATATTGCAGCAGCCTTTGGCTTTATTTTTTTTTTTACTCAACATTTCTTCACCACAAACACATGGCTCACTAATTCCTCCTAGGATCATTGATGCCCAGCACCTCTTTGGATAACTAAATGTTATGTAGCTAGGTTGCTCTTTATTGTTGACTTTCAATTGGCCATCCCAAATCAGTTGATCTAACTGGCCAGGTTTTGAAATACCCCTTAGAATTTACTTGTCCAAGCATATCCTAGTACAAAAACACCACAGGCATGTGTCCTAGGGTCCAAGCTATTGGTGCCCAGCCTTTCTTCTTTGTTTTTTTCTTGCCACATTGGCTTTTTCTTCTCCCTTTTCTTTCTGTTTTATTTTTGTTCTCAAGGGAATTTTTTTCTTTACTGATAGGAACCTTTATGACATCAAGCTAGCTCACACTTTAATGAAAATGACATTATGCAGCAATTATTTCATGAGTTATGCATTTAATCAAACACATATACCACCACTAACTTCCATTCTCTTTTATTCAAGCATATGGGAAACAAAACAAAATTTAAAGGTAAGTGATGAATGATAAGCATTTATGCAAATTATTTCTCTAGCTACTTATTAAACAAAAAGAAGTGCATGATAATGAAATAAAAGGAAGTAAACAGTGGAGGCATATCATGTTTCAGACATGCATCTCCTTATTAGAAGTATGAAAGAACTTTGCCACCTTCTAATGATTGTGGCTGTTGCTTGATTCTCCCTTTTTCTTTTTTCTCTTCCCTAGTTTGGAATAGTCTTGGGCTTCTTAACCAGGGCACCTTCTATCCCAAACAGAATCTAAGAGTCCTGAGAGCCCAACTTGTTCCAATCTGCTAAGTGTTACCTCCGTATAGTGATTAGACCTTGCTTGCTGCTTGGCTCTAAATTCTTGGCACTGCTCGAATGGCTTGATTTGTGGATTGAGTGTTGGCAGATTGTGGGTCAAGTACTCCAACCTTGCTTGTATGTCTTCATCACTCTCTACTTGTTGAACATGTCTAATTTCCCCAATAGTGTGATGAATGTTCTTCCATTGATACAGATTGTGACTATATTCCCCTGCTTTAGCTTGACTAAAGTACAGTTTATCATATGATTCTTGAAATTCTTTATATTGCTCTTTTTGTCCTTCAAGAAACTTTGCTTGAAACTCTTGCTGCTGAGTCATCATTTGTTGTTGCTAACTCTCTTGCTTCTCCTCCATTTGACACTGCCAAGCTTCTCGTTCCTCTTTATCCCTCAAATATTGCTCCCAGCGCTTTGGATGGGGCTCTAGATATTGCTCTTGGCGCCCTTGATTTTGCTCTTGTTGAGCTTGCGTGAGTTGCTGAGATAGCTCTTCAATATCTCTTTGTAGCTGGCTCATGTCTATGGCACTATGAGCTTGCTCTTCTCCTTCCTCTCTTTGTGATCTTCTTTGTCTAGGAGCTACCACCCCCTCTTGATCATATTCTTCATTCATTCCTTCCATGCTCCTCTTGGTGATTCCTTTCCCCTTTTTCACTTTTTCTGTGTCCTCATCTTCAAAGATCACTCCAGCTTTGTTGCATAGCCTGAGGATGGTACTTGGATGGCCAGGACCACTTGATTTGCTTGTGCTGTTGGCCATCTCTTGAATACTGTCGGCTATGAGTTGTGCGAGGTTGATTTCACCTCCATGTAAGATGCAATATGTCAAGAGTGCTCGATTGATTGTGACCCAAGAGGCGTTTCCAGTAGGGAGGATAGATCTTCTTACTATCTCATACCACCCCTTAGCCACAGGAGTGAGATTTATTCTTTTCAAGTGGCTTGGGATCCTTTTTAAATCTCTTTCCCAGTCTATGTCTTCCATGCATAACCCTTGCAAGATTTCATCAGGATTGTTTTCCATATGCAATCTGGTCTCATAACTAGGCTCTGCATAAGTTATGGTTCTCAACTTCAGGGCCCTTGTGATGGCTGCTGGACTGAAATTCACTTCAACCCCTCTGACAAAACTCGTGTAAGGGGGACTATCTTTTCTTTCTTTTACAGCATTTGCATAGAATTCCCTGATCATGACTGTACTAATGTCAACAAGAGGAGTACATAAAAGTTCCCACCTTTTTTCCTTAGCGATTTGCCTCATGACGGGGTATTCCCCATCCTTCAGCTCAAAGCCCTTCTCATAAATGACATTCTTTGTCTTCATGAACCTATGATATCTCCCTTCATGGAATTGGGACCTAAATTTTCTTACATCATAGGATGGAGGCTCGGTCACCAGTGGTTCCTTTCCCAGCCTTCTTTTTGAACTTGAAGAGGCCATTGGATTTGAGGTGAGAAGAAGGAAAAAGTGGGAAGAAGGAAAAAATGTGTTGTGCTTGGGATAATGCTCGGTTTTGTTGTGGTAGAGAAGGGAATTGTTGGCCTTAGTTTTGGGAGTAGAGGAGATTATGGTTTATGAGTGAAGGTCATTTGTATGAATGTGTAAGCCATTTAGTGCTAGCGGCTACTTATAGGCAAGTCCTTCAAGCTTTTCTAACAAAACCACAATTACTAAGGAGGAAGTTCGTTGGTGCTCATGAAGGGTTGAGATTGAGTTGAACATATAGAGGCTCATGGATTGAACGGCTTGCATGCATTGTTGAAGCTTTGACGAGGATTCTCTTCTCATTGGTTGCATGTATTTAGGTGTTTGATGATGCATGCATGCAGATTCTGCTTCCCAAGGAGCACGCTTCTCTAGGCACATGTGACCACTCCTCACTTAGCTTGTCCTAGCCGTGACCCCTCCTTGTATTTATCTCAATCTCTTTCTCCTAATTAAACCAAAACAGCTAGCCTTAGAACATAAATATATACGTTGGTAAGTGGTTTGCAATAAAGAAGAAAATTGTTTTTGTTTTTTTTTCATAAATGATCAATTGTGTCCCTTAATCAGCGAGCCAAAGGTTGGTGAACACCAAACTTATCTCTTACTGAGGGGATAATTGAGAAATGCAAATAATTCCCCACAATTGAAACTTTTATCATAAGATGTGAAATTATTCAAAAATGTAATGATGCATGATCCATCTATGTATGATTTTGATTCCATGAATAGGAAATGATTTTCTGAACATTGTTACATATGCAGACACCAAACTTAGTGTTTGGTCATATGCTTCATCAAAATGACTAAGCATATGGTCTAAGAATACCTCCTCTTCTTTTTTTTTTGAAAACAATTTTGGGTGTGCCTTAAGGCACACCAAACTTAGAAGTCTGCCATATGCTTCAAAACAATGTATGCATTTATCAGGTATGTCCATGAAAGTTCAAAATCTTGCCAGAGTGATCATAGCTTATTGAATAAAAAAAAAGAATCTTAAATCATGGGTTGCCTCCCATGGAGCACTCTTTTATTGTCACTAGCTTGACATTGAACTCCCTTTAGGGTGGTTGATGCCTGTGATGTCTCAACTTGTCTCCCCTCACTGTGAGCTTTCTTTTTGTTCCCTGATGCTCAAGTTCAACATGCTCAAATGAGAGTATTTTGCATACAGTGTAGTAATCATTGATTTGTTGGCTTGTTCCCAACTGTTGATAAATCAATTGCACTTCATCACCCTTAGAGAACCCTTCAGTGGGGATTTTCTTGTTTTTCCATCCCTTCTGAGCTTTCTTCTTGCTGCTCTTCCTTTTTCTTGTCACTCCTTCTTCTTTGATAACAACCTTCTCTTTGGGATTCTCCTTCTCAATCAGCACTTTGATCCCTTCTTGCTTTTCTTCTCCACTTTGTTCAGTCTTCTGCTCTACTGTGTTGTTGGTTGCTTGCCTTGGAAGACAGTCACTACTTGTCTTGCTTGTTTCTTCATTAATTTGTGATTCTGGAAACACTCTCAAGGTAATGCTTTCCTCATGCATCCTGAGGGTTAGCTCTCCTTGCTCTATATCTACGATGGCTCTAGCAGTGGCAAAAAATGGTCGACCAAGTATTATGGAGTCATTCTCATTCTCTGCTGAATCCAGGATCACAAAGTCTGTAGGAAAGATGAACTTGTCAACCTTAACTAAAAGGTTTTCAATCACCCCTTTGGGGTATACTACTGATTAGTCCACCAATTCCAAGGACATCTATATTGGCTTCACCTCTCCTATGCCAAGCTTTTTCACTAAAGAGGATGGAATTAGATTTATGCTTGCTCCTAAGTCACACATCCCTTTGTTAATGAATAGACTTCCAATGGTGCAAGGTAGGAAGAAACCTCCAGGATCTTCAAGTTTGGGAGGGAGTCCTTTTCTGATTAGTGCACTGCATTCTTCAGTAAGCATTACAATCTCTTTCTCACTCCAACTCCTTTTCTTGTTGATGAGCTCCTTTAAGAACTTGGCATACAAAGGCATTTGCTCTAATGCCTCAGCCAAGTGAATGTTGATTTCTAGCTTCTTGAAAGTCTCAAGAAATTGTTGGAAATGTTGATCCTTTGCTTTTTTGTGAAATCTTTGTGGATAAGGTAGTGGAGGTGTAAGGCTCTTCTCTACTTGCTGCTATCTTGGATTTGGTTCTTCCATGATCTGCTTTCCCTTCTTCAAATTCTGTGGTTGGTTGTTCACTTCTATGAGCTTTTCTGAGACATTCTTGCTTGTTACGTCATTGTTGTTAGCTCCATCTTCCTTTGTTAGTTCCTTGTCACTCTCCATGAGCTTCTTGGTTGCCCCTTTGTTGCTATCTACCAATATATTTCCACTCCTTAGTTGCACAGCTTTGCACTCTTCTTTTGGATTAGGAATGGTGTCACTTGGTAGTGAGCTTGAAGGTCTCTCAATAGAAATCTGCTTGGAAAATTTTCCAATCTGCCTTTCCAGGCTCTTCATGGAGGCTTCTTGGTTCTTTGTTGTCATTTCTTGGTTTTTCACCATCATTTCCATGAGCATCTTCAAATTAGTAATCCTTTGAGAGTCTTGTGAGATTGGTTGGTTTTGGGGTGTTGATGGATGATGGTAAGTGTTTTGGTTAGTTGGTTGGGTATTAGATGGATAATGGTTGGAGTTGGGGTAATTATTTTGGGATTTTCTGTAAGGAATTTGGTTAGTTGGCTGCTGGTTGTGATTTTGGTTGTTTCTTGGATTATTTTGAGCTGAGTTCCTTTGCCATGGTTATTGTAGGTGTCACCATACACCTCATTTGATCCAGAGTTTTGGTTGTGCATATAGTGCACTTGCTCTTGTTGCTATTCTTCTTAGTTTTCTTCATTCTGCCCCCAAGGAGTTGATGGTTGGCTTATGGCACTCACTGATGCAACCTGTAGGCTATCAATTTTCTTGGCCATTTGCTCAAATTATTGCTGAATCTGCTACTGCATCACTTTGTGTTGAGCCAAAATTGTATCCACTCCTTCCAATTCTAGCACTCCCTTCCTCTGTGATGGTTGGCGTTGCCTTTGGTGAGCAAAGAAATATTGGTTGTTGGCCACCATATCAATGAGGTTTTGAGCTTCCTCTGTAGTTTTCATCAATTGCAATGATCCTCCAACTGAGTGATCAAGTGCCTCTTGAGCTTTCAGAGTAAGTCCTTCATAGAAGTTCTGCAGCTTGTCCCACTCAGTGAACATCTTTGGTGGACATTTCCTCAGCAGAGCCTTATATCTTTCTCATGCCTCATATAGATTTTCAGCATCCATTTGAGTGAATGTCTGCACCTCAGTCTTCAATCTTATGATCCTTTGAGGGGGGTAAAATTTGGCAAGAAACTTGCTCACCAAATCATCCCAAGTGTTGATGCTCTCCTTTGGAAATGTTTCTAGCCATTGAGTGGCTTTGTCCCTGAGAGAGAATGGGAATAGCAGCAGCTTGTATATGTCAGGGTGCACTCCATTGCTTTTAACTGTGTCACAAATCCTCAAGAAAGTAGATAGATGTTCGTTCGGGTCCTCCAATGGCCCTCCTCCAAAAGAGCAGTTGTTTTGGACCAATGTGATGAGTTGTGGCTTCAGTTCAAAGTTGTTTGCATTGACATTAGGGGTGAGAATGCTACTCCCACAATGTTTAGCATTTGCAAATGTATAGGAGGCCAGTACTCTCCTCTGTTGTGGGTTATTGTTGGCCCATTCTTCTGGTGGATTGGTTGAATGTTCCTCCATGTCTTGAAATTCTTCTTCTGACTCCTCCTCTCCAACAATGTTTTTCCCTCTTTCAGCTCTTCTTAATCTCCTGATGGTTCGTTCTTCTTGTTCATGAAAGGTGGGTATAGCTCTTCTTATATCTATCATATAAACAAAACACAAGAAACACACAATACCAGTGACACGTCAATCTATTGCTATAGTGAAGTTTTAGTTAGCTTAAGCAAAAATTCAAACAGCTAGTGGTTAATTAAAAATTAAAGAAACAGAAAAGAAAAAGTGCTTGATCTAGACCTCCACTTTACTTAGTCATTGTCAATCTATTTCAATCCCCAACAGCGGCGCCAAAAACTTGATGTGTGGAAAACGATCCAACACAAAACTCAATGGCAAGTGTACCAGGTCGCATCAAGTAACAAAACTCACGGGAGTGAGGTCGATCCCACAGGGATTGAAGGATTGAGCAATTTTAGTTTAGTGGTTGATTTAGTCAAGCGAATCAAGTATTGGTTGAGTGATTTTGAATTCAACAGTAAGTAAATAGCAGGAAATGTAAAGGGAGAGGGATGAATTACAGAAATTAAAGAGAACTGAAAGTAAAGGTGCTGAATTTTAAAGAACAAGAAATTAAATGACTGAAACTTAAAATGCAAAAAATGTAAATTGCGGTAACTTAAAATGCAAGAAATATAAATTGCTTGAATGAAGAAGGGATTTGAGGACTGGGATTTCAGAATTTAAGCAAGAAAAATTAAATTGCAACAATTAACTAAGCAAGAGATGAATTGAAATTGACTAGATCTTCAAACAGCAAATGGAAATTCAATTGCAGCAGTGGTTCAGCAGAAGAACCAAAAAGATAAAATCAGATCTCAGGACCTCAGAGACTAGATAGCAGAGTCTAGATCTCAATTGCCTTCCTAGATCCAAGTTCACAAAGCAATTAAAGAGAAATTAAAGATTGAAGCAGTAAAGGAAATGGAATTTAACTCAATTATGCAGTAGGAAAATCAAAGAGATCTTAAATGGAGATTGAGACAGAAGTTCCTCAATTCTTCACACTCAAGACTCAAACAAAACCCAATAAAGAAAATAAAACTATCAGAGGAAGAAGAAGTGAATTCTCTCCTCCAATTCTCAAGCCAATTTTGTAGAAAACAGAAAAATGGGAAGTGAGCTCTCAAGTTGACTAAGGATGAAAATTAAAAATGAAAGTCAGCTCTCTTTTCTAATCCTAACTAACACCTATTTATGCACTTTCTATTTTGGATCTAAGAATTTTGAGTGGGCTTTTTGATTTGGTGAAGAAGTGAATTAAGTTGGATTTTTGAGTGAAATTCAGCCCATATTGCTCCCAGGAGGTTGCTCTGCTCTTGTAGAGGGCAGAGCAGGGAAGCCTTGCATGTGGATCCAAATAGCATGCCAAATTTGGGAGGGGCATCAGGATGCTGCCCTGCCCTTGTGGAGAGCAGGGCATGCAGTGTTGTCATGGTGCGTCCAAACTTCCCTGCCCGTGCGTCCAAGCTGCGCGCACCCAAGCTCCTGGCCGTGCCAAATTGTGCGTGCCATGCACTAAGGAATGTTGCTCTACCCTCCTCAAGGGCAGGGCAGCATAAGCTTTTCTTGTTCTTGTGTGAGGTCCCAAGTTCGAAACCTGGATGAATGCATGCTGAGCTTTTTCTTCTTGGCACATGATTCACGCTTAAGGTTGCCTTCCTAGAGATCTTGTGTTCGAAACTTAGTGGTAGCCTTTTAGCCAAGTGTGGCTCATTTCCCTTTATTGTTGGGCCACTCCCTTCCCTTTATGTGCTTGGGTTCGAAACCCATGGGTGGCACTTGGAGAACAATTTCCTTGAATTTTTCCATGAGGAGCCCGAAATTGCTCTTGAGGAGGGCAGGGCAGAATTTTTCCTTCCCTTGTTTCTTTGCCTAGCATTGTGCTCCGCCCTCAAGGAGGGCAGGGCAGTGAAGTCTTGAATGCTTGGTTCATTGTTGTGCTCCCTTGGAGGGCAGTGTGCTCTTGTGGAGGGCAGTGTGGCTTCCTCCTTCAATGCTGCGCTACACTTCTTCTTCCTTTGGCCACACTTCTTAAGCCACGCTTCCTTCTTTTCTTCTTTTCTTCACCTACAATTAATCAAAACAACCAATCAAAGTATCACTAAATTCACAAGGTTTATAAATAAATAAAAATCAATAAAATTTAGCTTAAACCTCATGAGTTAGTATCAATTAATTGGTGGTTGTTTGATTCAAATAAGACATGCAATTCCACTCTAAATTGCTTACTTATGGTGCAAGAAAGTGCATAAAAGCTAGTGAAACAAGTGAAATTAGCTTGAGAAATGGGTATATGATGACTTGTCATCAACTATAAGTGACTTAAAGGGCATTAGCCTGACCCGATGCAAGCACAAAATCCTAATGGAGGTTGACGCCAAACCAATGGTGCAACCACAAAGGCGATTGAATCTGGTTATGAAGGAAGTAGTGCAGAAGGAAGTCACTAAGCTATGGGAGGCTAAGATTATTTTTCCCACCTCTGACAGCCCCTGGGTGAGCCCTGTCCAAGTTGTTCCCAAAAAAGGAGGCATGATAGTGGTTCATAATGAAAAGAATGAACTGATTCCAACAAGGACAGTTACAGGGTGGTGCATGTGCATTGACTATATAAGACTCAATGACGCCACCAAAAAGGATCATTTTCCTTTACCATTCATTGATTAAATGTTAGAGAGACTAGCAGGACATGCCTTTTATTGTTTCTTGGATGGCTATTCCGGATACAATCAAATTGCAGTAGATCCACAGGATCAAGAAAGACAACATTCACATGTCCATATGGCATGGTTGCTTATAGGCGGATGCCATTTGGCCTCTGCAATGCACCTACCACCTTTTAGAGATGTATGCTTTTCATCTTCTCCGATATGGTGGAGAAGTTCCTCGAAGTGTTCATGGATGACTTCTCTGTCTATGGAGATTCATTTGAATCCTGTCTTAACCATATGACCCTAGTTCTTAAATGATGCCAAGAGACAAACCAGATTTTAAACTAGAAAAATGTCACTTCATGGAGATTGAAGGAATTGTCCTTGGATATCGGATTTCGAACAAGGGAATAAAAGTGGATCAAGTTAAAGTGGAGGTAATTGAGCGATTACCGCCACCTACTAATGTCAAAGGAATCAAAAGTTTCCTAGGACATGAAGGATTCTATAGGAGGTTTATAAAGGATTTCTCTAAAATCTCAAAACCCTTTGCAACTTACTCACCATTGACACTCCATTTGTCTTTGACCAAGAGTGTCTGCAGGCCTTTGAGACGCTAAAAGATAAGCTTATCACTGCACCTGTGATCTCTGCACCTAACTGGGACTTACCATTCGAGTTGATGTGTGATGCCAATGACCATGCCATTGGCGCAGTTCTAAGGCAGAGGCATGACAAGCTGCTGCATGACTTACCATCCCGTGAGATCAGAGTCTTCGTGGTATAAGCTAGAATCAGTTGGAAGAATTCTTGAGATCCAGAAAGTCTAAACCTTGTCTGTGGTATTCCGAGTAGGATCTGGGATAGGATGACTATGACGAGCTTCAAACTTGTGACTGTTGGGCGCAGTGACAATGTGCAAAAGGATGAATGGATCTTATTCCGACACGATCGAGAACCGACAATTGATTAGCCATGCGGGAAACCGTAGTGGACATGTTTTCACTGAGAGGACGGATGGTAGCCATTGACAACGGTGATCCACCAACATACAGCTTGCCATGGAAGGGAGTACGCATGATTGGAAAAGGACAATGGGAAAGCAGAGGCTCAGAGGGAACAAAGCATCTCCATACGCTTATCTGAAATTCCCACCAATGAATTGCATAAGTATCTCCATCCTATTTTATGTTTTATTTCTCTTTTAATTATCAAAATCTCATAGCCATTTGAATCCACCTGACTGAGATTTACAAGATGACCATAGCTTGCTTCAAGCCGACAATCTCCGTGGGATCGACCCTTATTCACGTAAGGTATTACTTGGATGACCCAGTGCACTTGCTGGTCAGCTGCGCGGAGTTGTGAGAGAAGTGTGAACTCACGATTTCATGTACCAAGTTTTTGGTGCTGTTGCCTGGGATTGTTCGAGTTTGGACAACTAACGGTTCATCTTGTTGCTCAGATTAGGTAATTTTCTTCTTGTTTCACCCTTTATTTTATTTTCAAAAAGTTTTTTAAAATCCTTCAAAAAAAATTTATTTTCTCTTCTTTTTCGTTTTTCCAAAAAAGCTTTTTGAAAAATTACAAAATTTTTTTAATAAAATCGTAAAAACCAAAGAATTTTGTGTTTCTTGTTTGAGTCTAGAGTCAAATTTTAAGTTTTGTGTCAATTGCATATTTTTAATTTTCCTTAAATTTTTTTTCGAAAACTCATGCATGGTGTTCTTTATGATCTTCAAGTTGTTCTTGATGATTGTCTTTGTTTGATCTTGTGATTTTCTTGTTTTGTGTCTTTTCTTGTTTTTCATATGCATTTTCGAATTTTTAGAGTCAAAAGTTTAAAAATCTCTAAGTTTGGTGTCTTGCATGTGTTTCTTTTCTTAAAAATTTTTCAAAAAATAAGTTCTTGATGTTCATCATGATCTTCAAAATGTTCTTGGTGTTCATCTTGACATTCAAAGTGTTATTGCATGTTGTCTTTGTTTTGATCTTAATTTTTCACGTATTGAGTCTTTTTGTTGTTTGTCTCTTTCTTCATTAAAATTCAAAAATAAAAAAATATATTTTTCTTATATCACTCATAAAATTCGAAATTTTGGGTTGACTTAGTCAAAAAATTTTAAAATTTAGTTGTTTCTTGTTAGTCAAGTCAAAATTTCAATTTAAAAAATTCTATCTTTTTAAATCTTTTTCAAAAAAAAAAAAAATCAAATCTTTTTCATTTTTCTTCTTAATATTTTCGAAAAATTTTTAAAATTGATTTTCAAATTTTTTTCTTATTTTTATTTCATATTTTTGAAAACCTTGCTAACAATTAAGGATTTGATTCAAAAAATTTCAAGTTTGTTACTTTCTTGTTATGAAAGGTTCAATCTTTAAATTCTAGAATCATATCTTTTAGTTTCTTGTTAGTCAAGTAATCAACTTTAATTTTCAAAACCAAATCTTTTTAAATTTCTTTTTCAAATCTTTTTCAATCATATCTTTTTCAAAACTTAATTTCAAAATTTTTTTTCTCTAACTTCTTATATTTACAAAATTTATTTTCAAATCTTTTTCAATTAACTATTTTTCACTCTTTAATTTTCGAAAACCAGTAACAACTTCTTCAAAAACTTTTTTAATTAACTAATTATTTTAAACTCTAATTTTATTTCTTCTAATATTTTCGAAATTCTCTTCTCTCTCATCTCTTTCCATTTATTTATTTACTAACACTTCTCTCCTTCTTAAAATTCGAACCCACTCTCCCTCTCTGTGTTCGAATTCTCTTTATTTTTCTCTCTACCTCATTCTTCTATTATTCTTTTCTTCTACTCACATTAAGGAATCTCTATACTGTGACATAGAGGATTCCTCTTCTTTTCTGTTCTCTTCTTTTTCACATGAGCAGGAACAAGGATAAAGATATTCTTGTTGAAGCCGATCCTGAACCTGAAAGGACTCTGAAGAGGAAGCTAAGAGAAGCTAAAGCACAACTCTCTGGAGAGGACCTGACAGAAATTTTCGAAAAAGAAAAAGGCATGGCAGCTGAAAATAATAATAACAATGCAAGGAAGATGCTTGGTGACTATGCTGCACCAACTTCCAACTTCTATGGAAGAAGCATCTCAATTCCTGCCATTGGAGCAAACAACTTTGAGCTTAAGTGTCAATTAGTTTTTCTAATGCAACTGAACTACAAGTTTCATGGACTTCCATCAGAAGATCCTCATCAGTTCTTATCTGAATTCTTGCAGATCTGTGATACTGTTAAGACCAATGGGGTTGATCCCGAGGTCTGTAGACTTATGCTTTTCCCCTTTGCTGTGAGAGACAGAGCTAGGACATGGTTGGACTCACAACCTAGAGAAAGCCTGAACTCTTGGGACAAGCTGGTCAATGCTTTCCTAACCAAATTCTTTCCACCTCAAAAGATGAGTAAGCTCAGAGTGAATGTCCAAACCTTCAGATAGAAGCAATTAACCAAGAAGCTTGGGAAAGATACAAGCAATTAACCAAAAGGTGTCCTTTTGACATGTTTCCAAAATAAAGCATCATATGTATATTCTATGATGGTCTGTCTGAGTTATCCAAGAAGTCATTGGACCACTCTGCTGGTGGATCTCTTCATCTGAAAACGCCTGCAGAAGCCTAGGAACTCATTGAAATGGTTGCAAATAACCAGTTCATGTACACTTCTGAGAGAAATCCTGTGAATAATGGGGTAACCCAGAGGAAAGGAGTTCTTGAGATTGACACTCTGAATGCCATATTGGCTCAAAATAAAATATTGACTCAGCAAGTCAACATGCTTTCTCAGAGTCTGACTAGATTGCAAGCTAAAGACGCCTCCTCTGAAGGAAAAGCTTATGGCCTTGAGAATCCTGCAATGGAAGAGTGAATTACATGGGAGATTCCTATGGAAACACCTATAATCCTTCATGGAGGAATCACCCAAATTTCTCATGGAAGGATCAATAGAAGCCTCAACAAGGCTTCAATAACAATAATGGTGGGAGAAACAGGTTTGGCAATAGCAAGCCTTTCCCATCATCTTCTCAGCAACAGACAGAGAATTCTGAGCAGAGCCTCTCTATCTTAGCAAAAATAGTCTCTGATCTATCTAAGACCACCCTCAATTTCATGACTGAGGCACGGTCCTCCATAAGAAATTTGGAGGCACAAGTGGGTCAGCTGAGTAAAAAAATCACTGGAATTCCTCCTAGTACTGTCCCAAGTAACACAGAAGATAATCAAAAAAGAGAGTGCAAGGCCATTAATACAACCAAAATGGCTGAACCTATAGAAGAGGAGAAGGACGTGATTCACAATAAGGAAGACCTCATGGGACGTCCACTAGACTACAAGGAGTCCCCTATTGAGGAACCATAGGAATCTGAGGCTCTTCTAGAGACCATAGAGATTCCACTGAACTTACTATTACCATTCATGAGCTCTGACGAATATTCTTCCTCTTAAAAGGATGAAAATGTTACTAAAGAGTAAGTTGCTCAATATCTAGGAGCAATCATGCAGCTGAATGCCAAATTATTTGTTAATAAGACTAGGGAGGATGAACCTCCATTGCTCATCAATGAACTAAGTGCGTTGGTTCAGCTGAAGTTGCCTCAAAAGAAAGAAGATCCCAGAAGGTTCTTAATACCTTGCACCATAGGCACCATGACCTTTGGAAAGGCTCTGTGTGACCTAGGATCAAGTATCAACCTCATGCCACTCTCTGTAATGGAGAAACTAGGGATCTTTGAGGTACAAGCTGCAAGAATCTCACTGGAGATGGCAGACAAATCAAAGAAACAGGCTTATGGACTTGTAAAGGATGTCTTGGTAAAGGTTGAAGGCCTTTACATCCCTGCTGATTTCTTAATCCTATACACTGGGAAGGATGAGGATGAATCCATCATCCTTGGATGACCCTTCCTAGCCACAGCAAGGACTGTGATTGATGTGGACAGAGGAGAGTTAGTCCTTTAATTGAATAAGGACTACCTTGTGTTTAAGGCTCAAGGATCTTCTTCTGTAAACATGGAGAAGAAGCATGAAAAGCTTCTCTCAATACAGAGTGAGACAGAGCCCCTACACTCAAACTCTAAGTTTGGTGTTGGAAAGCCACAATCATGCTCTAAGCACCTCTGAAGCTCTGTAAGAGCTTCTTGTCAAGCTATTGACATTAAAGAAGTGCTTATTGAGAGGAAACCCAATTTTATTTTATTTATCTATGTTATTTTATGTTTTCTTTAGGATCATGATCATGTGGAGTCACAAAAAAAAACTACAAAAATTAAAGAAAAATAAAAAATAGCATAAAAAATGGCACACCTTGGAGGACGAGCTTACTCGCATTTAAATGCCAGTAAGGATACCAAAATGGGTGTTTAACGCCCAGCCTAGCACCATTCTGGGCGTTTAAACGCCAGAACTGGCAGGCAAACTGGCATTTAAATGCCAGTAAAGGTATAAAAATAGGCGTTTAAATGCCCAGTCTGGCACCTTTCTAGGCGTTTAAACGCTAGAAAAGGGCAATAGACTGGCGTTTAAAAGCCAGAAAAGGGCAGTAGCCCGGCGTTTAAATGCTAGGAATGGCACATAGAGGGCGTTTAATGCCAGAATGGTGCAGCGATGAGAAATCCTAGACACCTCAGGATCTGTGGACCCCACAAGACCCCCACCTACCTCAACTCACTCTCTCTCTTCTTCACACTTCTCCATAACACTCTACCCAAAACACCACTCACCTATCAAATCCTACCCTCTTCCCCATATTCTCTTCACCACTCACATCCATCTCCTAATTCCCAAAAACCTATCATACAACCCACGTACCCCCCCGCTCAAATTCAAACCATTTCCCGCCCAAACCCAACCCTTCTCACACGAACCAACTCCCTCTCTTTCCTTATATATAGGCCTCCTTACTCCTTCATTTGCACACATCACATACACTTAAAACCCCCCTTGGCCGAACCCTCTCAAGCCTCCATCTCCCACTTTTCTTCTTCCTCTTCTACTCTCTTCTTTCTTCTTTTGCTCGAGGACGAGCAAACCTCATAAGTTTGGTATGGAAAAAAGCCTTGCTTTTTAATTTTCGATAACCACTAATGGCACCTAAGGCCAGAGAAACCTCAAGAAAGAGGAAATAGAATGTAATTGCTTCCACCTTCGAGTCACGGGAGATGGAAATATTCATCTCAAAGGTCCATCAAGACCACTTCTATAAAGTTGTGGCCAAGAAGAAGGTGATCCCCGAGGTCGCTTTCAAGCTCAAAAGGAGCGAATATCTGGAGATCCGACATGAGATTAGGAGAAGAGGATGGGAAGCTCTCACCAATCCCATTCAACAAGTCGGAATCTTAATAGTTCAAGAGTTCTATGCTAATGCATGGATCACTAAGAACCACGATCAAAGTATGAACCCGGACCCAAAAAATTGGCTCACAATGGTTCGGGGAAATACTTAGATTTCAGTGCAGAAAATGTGAGGTTGGCATTCAACTTGCCAATGATGTAAGGAGATCTTCATTCATTCACAAGAAGGGTCAATTTTGATCAAAGATTGGACCAAGTCCTCATGGACATCTGTATGGAAGGAGCACAATGGAAGAGAGACTGCAAAGGCAAGCCGGTTCAAATAAGAAGGCTTGACCTTAAGCATGTGCCTAGAGGATGGTTGGAGTTCATCCAACACTCTATCATTCCTACTAGCAACCGATCCGAAGTAACTGTAGATCGGGCTATCATGATCCAGAGCATCATGATTGGAGAGGAAGTGGAAGTCCATGAGATCATACCTCTAGAACTGTACAAAGTGGCTGACAAGCCCTCCACTTTGGCAAGGTTAGCCTTTCCTCATCTCATTTGTCACCTATGCAATTTAGCTGGAATTCTCATAAAGGAAGACATCCTCATTGAAGAAGACAAGCCCATCACTAAAAAAAGGATGCAGCAAACAAGAGAGCCCACTCATGGACCTCAGTAAACGCATGAGGAAGTCCCTCATCAAGAAATCCCTGAATTACCTCAAGGGATGCATTTTCCTCTACACAACTATTGGGAACAACTCAACACTTCTCTAAGAGATTTGAGTTTCAATATGGAGCAACTAAGGATAGAACACCAAGAGCATTCCATCATCCTCCATGAAATTAGAGAAGACCAAAGAGCCATAAGGGAAGAACAACAAAGGCAAGGAAGAGACATTGAGGAGCTCAAGCACTCCATAAGATCTTCAAGAGGAAGAACTAGCCGCGATCATTAAGGTGGACCCGTTCTTTAATTTCCTTGTTCTTATTTTTCTGTTTTCTCGATTTTTATGCTTTATATTTGACTATGTTTTTGCTTCATTACATGATCATTAGTGTCTAGTGTCTATGTCTTAAAGCTATGAATGTCCCATAAATCCTTCACCTTTCTTAAACGAAAAATGTTCCTAATTACAATAGAACAAGAAGTACATGGATTTCGACTTTTATCTGGAAATTAGTCTAATTATTTTGATGTGGTGGCAATACTTTTTGATTTCTAAATGAATGCTTGAACAATGCATATTTTTTATAGTGAAGTTTATGAATGTTAAAATTGTTGGCTCTTGAAAGAATAATGAAAAAGATAAATGTTATTGATAATCAGAAAAATCATAAAATTGATTCTTGAAGCAAGAAAAAGCAGTGAAAAAAATAAAAAGCTTGCGGAAAAAAAAAAAGAGAAAAAGAAAAGAAAAAGCAAGCAGAAAAAGCCAGTAGCCCTTTAAACCAAAAGGCAAGGGTAAAAAGGATCCAATGCTTTGAGCATTAATGGATAGGAGGGCCCAATGGAATACAATCCGGGTATAGGCGGCTAAATCAAGCTTGAGACTCAGTTGTTAAAGTCGTGATTCAAAGAAAAAAGAGTGTGCTTAAGAACTCTGGACACCTCTAACTGGGACTTTAGCAAAGCTGAGTCACAATCTGAAAGGTTCACCCAGTTATGTGTCTGTGGCATTTATGTATCCGGTGGTAATACTGGAAAACAAAGTGCTTAGGGTCACGGCCAAGACTCATAAAGTAACTGTGTTCAAGAATCAACATACTGAACTAGGAGAATCAATAACACTATCTAAATTCTGAGTTCCTAATGGATGCCATTCATTATGAACTTCAAAGGATAAAGTGAGATGCCGAAACTGTTCAGAGGCAGAAAGCTACTAGCGCCGCTCATTTAATTAGGACTAAGTTTCATTGATATTTTGAGATTTATTGTATATTATCTTCTTTTTATCCTATTTTGTTTTCAGTTGCTTGGGGACAAGCAACAATTTAAGTTTGGTGTTGTGATGAGCGGATAATTTATACGTTTTTTTGCATTGTTTTTACATAGTTTTTAATATCTTTTAGTTACTTTTTAGTATATTTTTATTAGTTTTTATGCAAAAATCACATTTCTGGACTTTACTATGAGTTTGTGTGTTTTTCTGTGATTTCAGGTATTTTCTGGCTGAAATTGAGGGACCTGAGCAAAAATCTGATTCAGAGGCTGAGAAAGGGCTGAAGATGATGTTGGATTCTGACCTCTCTGCACTCGAAGTGGATTTTCTGGAGCTACAGAAGCCCAATTGGTGCACTTTCAATTGCGTTAGAAAGTAGACATCGTGGGCTTTCTAGCAATGTATAATAATTCATACTTTGCCCGAGATTTGATGGCCAAAACTGGCATCCAAACGCCCACCAAAGACCCTTTTTTGGCATAAAACACCGGAACTAGCACCAAAGCTGGATTTAAACGCCCAAACTGGCACCAAAACTGGCGTTTAAACTCCAATAAGAGCCTATGCACGTGAAAGCCTCAATGCTCGGCCCAAGCACACACCAAGTGGGCCCCAGAAGTGGATTTATGCACTATCTACACTTAGTTACTCATTTTTTGTAAACCTAGTTTACTAGTTAAGTATAAATAGCACTTTTTACTACTGTATTCAAATCTTTAGATCATTTTAAGACTATCTTTGGATCACTTTTGATCTCTTTATCACGATTTGGGGGCTGGCCATTCGGTCATGCCTGGACCTTCATCACTTATGTATTTTCAACGGTGGAGTTTCTACATCTCATAGATTAAGGTGTGGAGCTCTGCTGTTCTTCATGAATTAATGCAAAGTACTATTGTTTTTCTATTCAATTCACGCTTATTCTTGTTCCAAGATATTCACTCATACTTCAATCTGATGAATGTGATGATCCGTGACACGCATCATCATCCTCCCTTATGAACGCATGCCTAACAACCACCTCCGTTTTATTTGTGAGAGCTTGAGTGTGTATCTCTTAGCCTCCTATCTCACGATGCATGGTCACCTCTCCTGACAATAGAGCCTTCTATTCCGTGAGATCAGAGTCTTCGTGGTATAAGCTATAATCAATTAGCAGCATTCTTGAGATCCAGAAAGTCTAAGCCTTGTCTGTGATATTCTGAGTAAGATCTGGGATGGGATGACTATGACGAGCTTCAAACTTATGACTATTGGGTGCAATGATAGTGTGCAAAAGGATCAATGGATCTTATTCCAACACGATTGATAACCGACAGCAGATTAGCCATGCGGGAAACCGTAGCTGATATGTTTTCACTGAGAGGACGGATGGTAGCCATTGACAACGGTGATCTACCAATGTACAGCTTGCCATGGAAGGGAGTACGCATGATTGCATAAGGACAATAGGAAAGCAGAAGCTCAGAGGGAACAAAGCATCTCCAAATGCTTATCTGAAATTCCCACTAATGAATTGCATAAGTATCTCCATCCTATTTTATGTTTTATTTGTCTTTTAATTATCAAAACCTCATAACCATTTGAATCCGCCTGACTGAGATTTACAAGATGACCATAGTTTGCTTCAAGCCGACAATCTCCGTGGGATCAACCCTTACTCACATAAGGTATTACTTGGACAACCCAGTACACTTGTTGGTCAGCTGCGCAGAGTTATGAGAGAAGTGTGAACTTACGATTTCGTGTACCCGAGCTCTGTTGTAATTCAATGGATCAATCATGTTTCTTGTTATTCTTCTCCTTTTCATTCTCTTTAATTTCCTTGAAAGCTTTCGATCTTCATCCAATTGAGTAATTGTCTTGGAAGAAAAATTGTTCATACTTGGATTTCCTTGGAACCTTGGAAGAGGAATGAGGAAATCATGCTAGATAGGCCTTCTCATGTTGGACTAGATTGGGAGTTGGATGGATATAGTGACATATAATCCTCTCGATACTTTGATATAGAAAAATATGTGGTATAATCAGTGATTGCACTTCATCTCTTCCCATGAGCAATTAGATCAAGGAATTGGGCAATTGTTCAAGCTTAAAGAGATTGGATTGCCAAGGAATTGGGATTCAATCACCTAAGATTTCCAAGAGATCAAAGAGTTGCATGGATTGAGGAAGAAATAAGAATGAACTTGATCCAGAAAATACAACATCTTCTGAACCCAATGAGCTTCCCCATTTTCATCTTACCATTCTCTATATTTTGTTGTTTACTTTGATATTCATTATCCCCATCCCCATTTACTTTTTTGCAATTTACTTTCTGTGATTTACTTTATGCCATTTACATTCAGCTATTTACTTTTCCGTCATTTACATTTCTTGCTATTTAGATTTTCCGCCATTTAAATTTTTGCAAATCTCAACTCAATTCTGTTTTGTTCAACTAGAACATTCCTCTGATTAAAGTTGCTCAACCAATCAATGCCTGTGGGATTCAACCTCACCCTATTGTTAGTTTTTACTTGACGACAATTCGCTATACTTGCCGAAAAAAATTTGTAGCGATACAGATTTCACGCATCAGGTTTATGGCGCCGTTGCCGGGGTTTGATTTTGCATTGACAATGATAAATCGGAGGATAACAAGATTGAACATTTTATTTTCTTTTGTTGATTAGAATCATTTCAGCTTGTTTACTTTCTTTCTCAGCAATTTTTGTTATTTTTCATTGTTTATTTACATTCTTGCACACTAAACTACTAACTGTTTAACAAATTGCACCAATCACTCTAACCACAATTCTTAACAAGAGTGATTTCTTCACTTGTTTTCTTTTGCTTGTTTTGCTCTGTGTATGACAGGTAGAAGAGGAGGAGCTTCAACTTCTTTTGATAGTGAACCTGAGAGGACCTTCCTCAGATTAAGGAGGAAAGTAAGCGGTAAAGGAATAGTTGGAGAGGAAGAGGTGGAAGAAAATCTAGACATTACCATGGAAGAGGAAGTACACAATCATGTTGGATAGGGTACTGGCAATCATTTTGGGCAAGAGAGAAGAGTTCTAGGGTCTTTCGTCAATCCAAACCTAGGAAATTGTTGGGGTAGTATCCTAAAACCAACCATTCATGCTAACAACTTTGAGCTAAAACCTCAACTCATCACCCTGGTTCAAAATAATTGTTCATTTGGAGGAGGTGCCCAAGAAGATCCCAACCAACATCTAACAACATTCCTGAGAATCTGTGACACTGTGAAGGCCAATGGTGTTCATCCTGACACTTATAGACTACTCTTGTTCTCCTTTTCTCTTAGGGACAAAGCATCTAAGTGGCTTGAATCCTTTCCTAAGGAGAGTCTTACCACCTGGAATGATGTTGTCAATAAGTTTCTAACAAAGTTCTACCCTCCACAGAGGATAATTAAGTTTAGAATGGAGGTGCAAACTTTCAGGCAACTGGATGGAGAAACATTATATGAAGTCTGGGAAAGATATAAGGAGCTAACAAGGAGATGTCCTCCTGATATGTTCAATGAATGGGTGCAGCTGCATATTTTATATGAAGGTCTTTCTATAGAAGCAAAAAAGGCCCTGGACCATTCTTCAGGAGGCTCTCTCAATATTAAAAAGACCATAGAAGAGGCCATAGATATCATTGAAACAATGGCCAATAATGAGTACTTCTATGCTTCAGAGTAGAGCACCAACAGAGGAGCGATGGAGCTGAGCCATATGGATGCATTGCTAGCTTAGAACGACTTGATTACAATTCGATTAGTAGAACTCACCAAGCAGTTGGAGAGAAACTAGGTTGCAGCAGTCAATACACAACCACCAACTCAAGAAGGGGTGAATACAGAGAAAGAATGTTAATGGGAGCAGGCCAGTTATGTTGGAAATTCATCAAGATAACCCTATGATCCACACTCCAAGAACTACAATCCTGGTTGGAAAAACCACCCAAACTTTGGGTGGGGAAACCAGCAGAACCAAACCCAAGACCATAGACATCAAAAGTCCACCTATTTAAACAATTCTATTTATCAACAGCCCAACCTGAGACCTTATCAACCCCCACATAACACTTCCTTCCAGCCTCTATACCAAGCACAAAATAGCTAACCTCAACCTCCACTTTCCAACCCACAAGCATCTGAGGATAGACTATCCCGAATTGAGGCCATGCTTAAAGAACTTTGCATGGAGTCCAAGGACATGAGAACTTTTAAAGAGGAGGTGAGATCTAATATGCAAAACTAGGGGGCTGCCATTAAGAAGCTTGAGGCATAAGTTGGATATCTATCAAACCAAATCCCTACCCGCAAGTCTCTTAGTGACACCATGGAAAACCCAAGGGAGGAATGTAAGGCCATTACACTGAGCAGTGGGAAGGAAGTGAAGGAAGCCTTAAAGGAAACACAAGGGAAGAAAGTGGATGAAAGCATAAGTGACAAAGAAGAAACACAAGCACCTGCCTCTAACCCACCCCAAGAAAAAGAAGTCCTGAGACCATATGTTCCAAAAGCTTCTTACCCTCAACGATTGAGGAAGAATGAAAAGGACAACCAATTCTCCAGATTCTTCGAAGTTTTCAAGAGACTCCAAATCAACATCCCCTTTGCTGAAGCACTAGAGCAAATCCCACTCTATGCCAAGTTTTTGAAGGAGTTAATGACCAAGAAGAGGAGCTGGAGAAATGATGAAACTGTGGTGTTAACAGAGGAGTGCAGTGCTATTATTCAACACAAATTACCTCCGAAATTGAAGGACCCTGGGAGCTTCCAAATATTTTGTGTTCTAGGAGAAATCACCGTGAAAAAAGCCTTATGTGATTTGGGAGCCAGCATGAATTTAATGTCCTTAGCAATAATGAAAAGAATGAAGATTGAGGAAGCCGAACCAAGAAGAATAGCTCTTCAATTAACAGACCGATCATTCAAATTTTCCCATGTAGTAGAAGACTTGTTGGTAAAGGTGGGAGACTTCATCTTCCCAGTAGATTTTGTGGTGTTGGACATGGAGGAAGATGCCAAAGCTTCAATCATTCTTGGAAGGCCATTTCTAGCAATAGCTGGAGCCATCATCGACGTCCAAAAAGGAGAAATCGTCCTTAGACTACATGATAAGAAAATGGTATTCAATGTGTTCAAGGCCATGAGTTACCCATGGGAATCACTAGGAAAATGCATGAGGTTGGATGCAGTAGAGGTCTGGGTACATGAAACCCTTAAAGATGAAGAACTTGAGGAGGCGGCAGAAGAAGACTCCCCATCAAACAGTGACACGGTAGAAATTCAATCAGCCGAGGTACTCATTCCAAGCACATTAGATGAGAAGAAGGAAGAGAATGAAGCACCCAAACTTGAACTGAAAGCATTGCCTTCCACTCTCAAGTATGCATACTTGGGAAGTGATGAGAGCTACCCAGTGATCATCAATTCTGCTCTAAGTAAAGAGCAAGAGAAGGAGTTAATTAAAGTTCTACAAAAGTACCAAGATGCTATTGGATGGACCTTGCTGACTTGAAGGGGATAAGCCCTTCCATGTGCATGCATAAGATCCTGTTAGAAGATGATGCCAAGCCCTCCATTCAACCCAAAGAAGGTTGAACCCAGTCATGAAAGAGGTGGTACAAAAGATGGTAATGAAGCTATGGCGGGTGGGGGTGATCTATCCAATTTCAGATAGCCCATGGGTGAGTCCTGTCCAACTAGTTCCCAAGAAAGAGGAATCACTATGATGCCTAATGAGAGGAAGGAACTCATCCCTCAAGATCTGTCACAGGATGGTGAATGTGCATTGATTACAGAAAGCTCAATGAGGCCACAAGAAAGGACCATTTTCCACTTCCCTTCAAGGACCAGATGTTGGAAATACTTGCAGGACATGTATACTATTGCTTCTTGGACGGCTACTCAGGCTACAACCAAATTGTGGTTGACCCAAAGGACCAAGAGAAAACATCTTTTACTTGCCTATGTGGGGTCTTTGCTTATAGACACATGTCCTTTGGATTGTGCAATGCACCTGCCACTTTCCAAAGATGCATGTTGTCCATCTTTTCAGACATGATTGAAAAATTCGTTGAGGTTTTCAGGGATGATTTCCTTCCCTAATTGCTTACACCATCTTGCCTTGGTGCTAAAGAGATGCCAAGAGACTAATCAAGTTTTAAACTGGGAGAAATGACATTTTACGGTAATTGAAGGGATAGTCCCTGGCCATAAGATCTCTAATAAAGGCATAGAGGTGGACAGGGCTAAGATAGAAGTAATTGAGAAATTACCTCCACCAATAATGTTAAAGAAATTAGGGGCTTCCTAGGACATGCTGGGTTTTTCAAAAGGTTCATTAGAGATTTTTCAAAAATTGCCAAACCTTTTGGTAATCTACTTGTCCGTGATGTACCTTTTGTTTTTTATCAATAATGCATGATGGCTTTCGAATATCTCAAAAGAATACTTTCCTCAGTTCCCATCATAGCCCCACTGATGACAAGTCATCATATACCCATTTTTCAAGCTAATTTCATTTGTTTTGTTAGTCTTTATGCACTTTCTTGCTTCTTAAGTAAGTGATTTGGAGTGAAAAAGCACAACTTCTTTAAATCAAGCAACCACCATGAAATAAATGTTAATCCATGAGGTTTAAGCTAATTTTAATTGAATTTTAATTGATTTATAAGCCTCTTGAATTTAGTGATACTTTGAGTGGTTGTTTTGGTTTATTGTAGGTGAAAAAAGGAAAAAAGGAAAAAGCGTAGCCTAAGGAAGTGTGGCCCAAGGAAAAGAAAGTGTGGTCAAAGAGAGAAGAAGTGTGGCGCACAACATGAGGAGAGGCAAGCATTGCCCTCCACAAGGGCACACTGCCCTCTAGGAGGGCAACATAAGAGAACCAAGCATGAAAGGCAACTCTGCCCTGCCCACTACAAGGGAAGAGCACAAAATTGTGCCTTGGAACCAAGAAGAAGAGAACCTTGCCCTGCCCTCCACAAGGGCAGTATCGGGCTCACCAAGGAAGAAAATCAAAGGAAAAATGTCACCCATGCATGCCACAAGAATCGAACACGGACCAAGGAAGAAGCAAGGAACTAAGGTTGAGTGCCGTGCCAAGAAACCAAGGAAATTAATTGAACGTGTGCCACAGCCGTGTTTCGAACACGGGACAGCAAAGTGGAAACACTGCCCTGCCCTCCGCGAGGGCAGGGCAGCATCCTATGCACCAAGAAAATTTCTGGCGCACCAATTCTTGATTCTGGCAGCACCAAGGCAATTTCTGGCGCACCAATTTTTCCTGCCCTGCCCTTGGCGCGGGCAGGGCAGCATTCTGCGCACCAAGGCACGTTCCTGGCAGCACCAGCGCGCACCAAA
>NC_029776.3:70381849-70382884 GCF_000817695.3 Arachis duranensis | reverse complement strand
TTTGTGTTTTTCCCTTAAAAATTTTCGAAAATTTTGTGTTTGATTTTCTAAAATTTTAAGTTTGGTGTCTTTTTGTTGTTTTTCTCTTTCCTTTTTTTTTAAAAATCAAATCTTTTTCATAAAAATTTTTCAATCATATCTTTTTAATTGCTGTTTTCAAAATCTTTTTGATTAACTAATTGATTCAGTTCTCAATTTGCTTTGATCTTGTTTGCCTTTTGATTTTCGAATTATTTTCTTTCTTTTTCTTCAATTTTCTTTTATTTTATTTTATTTTTTTCGTTTAGTTCAAAAAAAAAAAAAAACAAACAAACAAAATTTATCTCTCTGCAATCATTATCATTTCCCTTTTGTCCATTATGGACATAAGTGGGATCAATCAGTCCAAAAGGACTCTGGGGTCATATGCTAACCCCATTACAGCTGCATATGGGAGTAGCATCTGTACACCTCCCATCAAAGCAAGCAGCTTTGAACTAAATCCTCAACTCATTATCATAGTGCAGCAAAATTGCCAGTATTCCGGTCTTCCACAGGAAGAACCTACTGAATTTCTGGCACAGTTTTTACAAATTGCTGACACAGTACATGATAAAGAGGTAGATCAGGATGTCTACAGACTATTACTGTTTTCATTTGCTGTAAAAGATCAAGCTAAAAGGTGGTTGAATAACCAACCTATAGCAAGCATAAAGACATGGAAACAGTTGTCAGACAAATTCCTGAATCATTTTTACCCTCCTAAGAGGATGACACAGCTAAGGCTGGACATCCAAGGCTTTAAACAAGAGGATAATAAATCCCTTTATAATGCCTGGGAGAGGTATAGAGGTATGCTCAGAAAATGTCCCTCTGAAATGTTTTCAGAGTGGGTACAGTTAGACATTTTCTACTATGGGCTTACAGAAAAAGCTCAGATGTCTTTAGACCACTCAGCTGGTGGATCTATACACATGAGGAAGACAATTGAAGAAGCTCAAGAGCTCATAGACACCGTTGCTAGAAACCAACATTTGTACTCTAGCAATGAGTTCT
>NC_029776.3:70377902-70379076 GCF_000817695.3 Arachis duranensis | reverse complement strand
CATGCCATTGGTGCAGTGTTGGGACAGAGGCATAACAAGCTTCTGCACGTCATTTATTATGCCAGCCGTGTTCTAAATGATGCACAGAAGAATTACACAACCACAGAAAAAGAGTTACTTGCAGTGGTCTATGCCATTGACAAGTTTAGATCCTATCTAGTGGGATCCAAAGTGGTTGTGTACACTGACCATGCTGCTCTTAAATATCTACTCACAAAGCAGGATTCAAAACCCAGGCTCATCAGATGGGTGTTGCTTCTGCAAGAGTTTGATATAGAAATAAGAGACAGAAAAGGGACAGAGAACCAAGTAGCTGATCATCTGTCCTGAATAGAACCAGTAGCTGGGGCGTCCCTCCCTTCTACTGAGATTTTTGAGACTTTCCCAGATGAGCAACTCTTTGCCATCCAAGAAGCTCCATGGTTTGCAGATATTGCAAATTATAAAGCTGTGAGGTTCATACCACAGGAGTACAGCAGAGTGTAAAGAAAGAAATTAATTTCAGATGCCAAGTACTACCTCTGGGATGAACCATATCTCTTTAAGAGATGTGCTGACGGAGTGATCCGCAGGTGTGTACCCAGAGAAGAAGCACAAAGGATCCTATGGCACTGCCATGGATCACAGTATGGAGGACATTTTGGAAGTGAGCGAACAGCCACTAAAGTCCTCCAATGTGGCTTCTACTGGCCTACTCTCTATAAAGATTCCTGAGAGTTTGTGCGTAACTGTGACAGCTGCCAAAGAGCTGGTAACTTACCTCATGGATACGCCATGCCTCAACAAGGGATCTTAGAGATTGAGTTGTTTGATGTATGGGGAATTGACTTTATGGGTCCATTCCCACCATCATACTCAAACACTTACATTCTGGTGGCAGTGGACTATGTGTCTAAGTGGGTAGAAGCAATTGCTACACCCACCAATGATACAAAGACTGTACTGAAATTCCTCCAGAAAAACATTTTCAGCAGGTTTGGAGTGCCCAGAGTGCTAATCAGTGACGGGGGCACTCATTTCTGCAATAAACAGCTACACCTTGCTATGGTTAGGTATGGAATTAGCCACAAAGTGGCAACTCCGTATCATCCATAGACAAATGGGCAAGCTGAGGTCTCTAACAGAGAGCTAAAAAGAATCCTAGAACGGACTGTGATAGCCCGAAGAAAGGATT
>NC_029776.3:70377275-70377802 GCF_000817695.3 Arachis duranensis | reverse complement strand
TGGGGACAAGCAAGATTTAAGTTTGGTGTTGTGATGACAAGTCATCATATACCCAATTTTCAAGCTAATTTCACTTGTTTTATTAGTCTTTATGCACTTTCTTGCATCTTAAGTAAGTGATTTGGAATGAAAATGCATAACTTCTTTAAATCAAGAACCTACCATTAAATTGATGCTAAATCATGAGGTTTGAGCAAGAATTAATTGATTTTTAATGAATTATAAACCTTGTGAGTTTAGAGATACTTTGAGTGGTTGTTTTGGTTTCTTGTAGGTGAAGAAAGAAAGAAAAAAAGGAAAAATGTGGCTTAAGAAAGCGTGGCCCAAGGAGAAAAGAGCGTGGCGCATGGAAGGGGGGAAGCAAACATTGCCTTCCACAAGGGCACACTGCCCTCCATGAAGGCAACATAATGAAGCAAGCTTGAGAAGCAACACTGCCCTGCCCTCCTCAATGACGGAGCACAAATTGATGCCAAGGATCAAGGAGAGCAAAAACTCTGCCCTGCCCTCCTCAAGAGCAATATCGG
>NC_029776.3:70375685-70376678 GCF_000817695.3 Arachis duranensis | reverse complement strand
GATCTGGGAAGGCAATTGAGATCTAGACTCTGCTATCTAGTCTCTGGAGCCCTGAGATCTAATTCTCTTTTTGGTTCTTTTGCTGAACCATTACATTTTCACTTTCTGTTTGAATCTTAGTTACTTTCAATTCATTTTTTGCTTTATTAATTGTTGCAATTTAATTTTCCTTGCTGAATTTCTGAATTCCCAGTCCTCAAATCCCTTTTCCATTCATGCAATTTATATTTCTTGCACTTTAAGTTACTGCAATTTACATTTCCTGCACTTTAAGTTTCAGTCATTTAATTTCTTGTTCTTTAAGATTCAGCTCTTTTACTTTCTGTTCTTTTTAATTTCTGCAATTCATCCCTCTCTCTTTACATTTTCTGCTATTTACTTACTGTTGGATACAAAATCACTCAACCAATACTTGATTCGCTTGACTAAATCAACCACTGAACTAAAATTGCTCAATCCTTCAATCCCTGTGGGATCGACCTCACTCCTGTGAGTTTTATTACTTGATGCGACCCGGTACACTTGCCGATGAGTTTTGTGTTGGATCATTTTCCACACATCAGGACCTTGTTCCAGTCATGAAACTTTGAGTGGTTTTGATTAGATCAGAGACCATGGTTGCTAAGTCAGAGTGGCTCTGCTTAGAATTCTCTGTCTGTTGCTGAGAAGATGATGGAAAAGGCATGCCATTGCTAAACCTGTTTCTTCCTCCATTATTGTTGTTGAAACATTGTTGAGGTCTCTGTTGATCCTTCCATGAAAGATTTCGATGATTTCTCCATGAAGGATTATAGGTGTTTCCATAGGGTTCTCCCATGTAATTCACCTCTTCCATTGAATGGTTCTCAGGATCATAAGCTTCTTCTTCAGATGAAGCGTCCTTAGTACTGCCTGGTGCAGCTTGCATTCCAGACAGGCTTTGAGAAATCATATTGACTTGCTGAGTCAATATTTTGTTCTGAGCCAATATGGCATTCAGAGTATCAATCTCAA
>NC_029776.3:70369327-70375598 GCF_000817695.3 Arachis duranensis | reverse complement strand
TGTACATGAATTGGTTATTTGCAACCATTTCAATCAGTTCTTGAGCTTCTGCAGGCATCTTCTTCAGATGAAGAGAGCCTCTAGCAGAACTATCCAATGACATCTTGGACAGTTCAGACAGACTATCATAGAAGATACCTATGATGCTCCATTCAGAAAGCATGTCAGAAGGACACTTTCTATAGAGAGACTAATTGAGGCTTAAGCTCAAAGTTGTTTGCTCCAATGGCAGGGATAGAGATGCTTCTCCCATAGAAGTCGGGAGTAGGTGCAGTAAAGTCACCCAGCACCTTCTTTGCATTGTTGGCATTGTTGTTGTTTTCGGCTGCCATGTCTTCTTCTTTAAAGATTTCTGTTAGGTCCTCTGCAGAGAATTGTGCTTTAGCTTCTCTTAGCTTTCGGTTTAAGGTCCTTTCAGGTTTAGGGTCAGCCTCAACAAGAATGCTTTTGTCTTTGCTCCTGCTCATATGAAAGAGAAAAGAACAAGAAAATATGGAATCCTCTATGTCACAGTATAGAGATTCCTTAAGGTGTCAGAGGAAAAGAAAAATAGAAGGAAGAAGTAGAAAATTCGAACTTATCAAGGAAAGATGGAGTTCGAATTGTGCATTGAGGAGTAGTGTTCGTCCATAAATAGAAGGATGTGAGAAGAGGGGAAGAAATTTTTGAAAATAAATTAAAAAGATTTTAAAAATATTTTGAAAAAGATTAATTGATTTTCGAAAACTAAGAGTGGAAAAGAAATCAAATGATTTTTGAAAAAGATTTTGAAATTAGAAATTAAAAAGATATGATAGAAAACTATTTTGAAAAAGATGTGATTAGGAAGATATGATTGAAAAGTTATGGTTATAAAAAGATGTGATTGAGAAGATATGTTTTGAAAAACAATTTAAAAATATTTGATTTTGAAAATTAATGACTTGGCTAACAAGAAAAGATATGATTCAAACATTAAACCTTTCTCAACAGAAAAGGTAGCATACTTGAAATATTGAATCAAATCATTAATTGTTAGCAAGTATTTTTGAAAATGGAAAGAAATTGATTTTGAAAAATATTTGATTGAAAAGATTTGATTTGAAAAAGATTTGATTTTGAAAAATTTTGAAAACTTGAAAAAATTTGGCATTAAAAACAAAATCTTCCCTCTTGTGCCATCCTGGCATTAAACGCCCAGAATGGTGCACATTCTGGCGTTTAACGCCCAAAACTCACCCCTTTTGGGCGTTAAACACCCAGCCAGGCACCCTGGCTGGCGTTTAAACGCCAGTTTTCCTTCTTCACTGGGCATTTTGAACGCCCAGCTTTTTCTGTGTAATTCCTCTGCAGTATGTTCTGAATCTTCAATTCTATGTATTATTGACTTGAAAAGACACAAATTAAAAATTTTTTGGATTTTTAATAATGAGGAATAATCAAAGTGCAACTGAAATCAAATAAACAATGCATGTAAGACACCAAACTTAAAAGTTTGTATACTATTGACACTAACAAGTTGAGAATGCATATGAGAAACAACAAAACACTCAAGATAAGAGAATTTAAAGATCTTTGCAAGCAAATCATCAAGAACAACTTGAAGATCACTGAAGACACATGAAAAATGCAAGAAGAACAGAAACATGAAATTGACACCAAACTTAAAATGAGACTAGTGTCTCAATAAGAAACATAAAATATTTTTGTTTTTTTTTATTTTGTAATTGTTTTGGTTTTTTTAAAAAATTAAGTGGAAAAGAAAATAAAGATATGAAAATTCTTAATGAGAATTCCAGGAATCATGCAATGTTAGTCTAAAACTTCAGTCTAAAGGAATTAAACATGGCTAGCCAAGCTTCAGTAGGACATTACATTCAAGAGCTAAATTGATGAAAATCAATCAGCTTTGGTGATGATAAGAAAAATACTAGAATTCATTCTTAAGAATTCATTAACCGTCAGAAAAATACCTAATCTAAGCAACAAGATGAACCGTCAGTTTTCCAAACTCAAACAATCCCCGGCAATGGCGCCAAAAACTTGGTGCACGAAATTGTGATCTCTTCTTTTCACAACTCAAACAATCCCTGGTAATGGCTCCAAAAACATGGTGCTCAATACCATGGTATCACAACTTCGCACAACTAACCAGCAAGTGCACTGGGTCATCCAAGTAATAAACCTTACGCGAGTAAGGGTCGATCCCACGGAGATTGTTGGTATGAAGCAAGCTATGGTCACCTTGTAAATCTTAGTCAGGCAGATTCAAATGGTTATGGATGATATATGAATAAGCATAAAGATAAAGATAGAGATACTTATGTAATTCATTGGTAAGAATTTCAGACAAGCGTATGGAGATGCTTTGTCCCTTCTGTCTCTCTGCTTTCCCACTGTCTTCGTCCAATCCTTCTTACTCCTTTCCACGGGAAGCTGTATGTAGGGGTTCACCGTTGTCAGTGGCTACCTCCCATCCTCTCAGTGAAAATGTTCTACACACCCTATCACGGCACGGCTAATCATCTGTCGGTTCTCAATCAGGTTGGAATAAAATCAAGTGATTCTTTTGCGTCTATCACTAACGCCCAGCCTTCAGGAGTTTGAAGCTCGTCACAGTCATTCAATCATTGAATCCTACTCAGAATACCACAGACAAGGTTTAGACCTTCTGGATTCTCTTGAATGCCGCCATCAATTCTAGCTTATACCATGAAGATTCTGATTAAGGGATCCAAGAGATATCCACTCAATCTAAGGTAGAACGGAGGTGGTTGTCAGGCACACGTTCATAGGTGAGAATGATGATGAGTGTCATGGATCATCACATTCATCAAGTTGAAGAACAAGAGATATCTTAGAACAAGAACAAGCTGAATTGAATAGAAGAACAATAGTAATTGCATTAATACTCGAGGTACAGCAGAGCTCTACACCTTAATCTATGGTGTGTAGAAACTCCACCGTTGAAAATACATAAGAACAAGGTCTAGGCATGGTCGTGAGGCCAGCCCCCATGATCTAAGATAGCATAAGACTAAAGATAGCTACCCCGATATATGAATACAATAGTAAAAGGTCCTATTTATAGAGAACTAGTAGCCTAGGGTTTACAAGGATGAGTAAATGACATAAAAATCCACTTCCGGGCCCACTTGGTGTGTGCTTGGGCTGAGCATTGAAGCATTTTCGTGTAGAGACTTCTCTTGGAGTTAAATGCCAGCTTTTGTGCCAGTTTGGGCGTTTAACTCCCATTCTTGTACCAGTTCCGGTGTTTAACGTCGGGCAGTTTTGAGCTGATTTGGAACGCTGGTTTGGGCCATCAAATCTCGGACAAAGTATGGACTATTATATATTGCTGGAAAGCCCAGGATGTCTATGTTCCAACACAGTTGAGAGCGCGCCAATTGGTTTCTGTAGCTCCAGAAAATCCACTTCGAGTGCAGGGAGGTCAGGATCCAACAGCATCTGCAGTCCTTTTCAGCCTCTGAATCAGATTTTTGCTCAGGTCCCTCAATTTCAGCCAGAAAATACCTGAAATCACAGAAAAACACACAAACTCATAGTAAAGTCCAGAAAAGTGAATTTTAACTAAAAACTAATAAAAATATACTAAAAACTAACTAAAATATACTAAAAACATACTAAAAACAATGCCAAAAAGCGTATAAATTATCCGCTCATCAATGACCTTGATTCCTACAATAGAAGGGTGGTAGCTAATCCAAAGCTGGACCAAGTCCTAGAGGACATATGCCTGCCTGGAACTCAATGGATTGAGGATGCAAAAGGCAAGCCAAGCCAGCTGAAAAGAATAGACCTCAAGCCAATTGCTAGAGTATGGCTAGACTTCATTGGGCGTTCTATACTCCCTACTAGTAACCACTCGGAAGTCACTATTCCAAGAGTTGTGATGATTCACTGCATCATGATGGGGAATGAGGTAGAAGTTCAGTAAATAATCCCCCATGAGATGTACAAGTTTGCAAACAGGATCTCTACTTAAGCAAGGTTGGCCTATCCAAATCTTATCTTTTGCCTATGCCAAGAGGCTTAAGTCACGATTCATGTAGACACATTTATTCCAGTGGAAAGCCCAATTACCAAGCAGGTGATGGAGAGCTCCAAGATACCAGAGGATCATCCCAAAAAGAAGGCACCTGAGACTCCAATCGAATATTGGGATCAGTTGAAAGCATCTGTGATGCAACTGTAAACCACCTTGGATTAACTAAGAGAGGAGCAGAAAGATTAGACTAGCATGATTTGCAAACTGGACAAGGAACAAGAGAAGCAAGGGCGTGAGATAGAAGAGTTGAAGCACCAGAAGCTCTCCCCTGAAGAGCCCAGCACCCCCCATGCTTAAGGTGGTTGAGTTTCACCCCCCATATTTCTGTTATTCTAATTCTTGTTTCTCATATATAGTTTTACATGATCACTTGTAGTATTTAAGTCTTTAATTTTATTTTTCTGCCTTTTAATTTAGGAGTTGCATAAGCATTAATAATAATTAAATTTTATTTTCCAATTAGCTATAAAATATTCCTCTTATCATCATTAAACATGAATAAAATAGTGATTTTTTAGAAGGATTAGAAATGCATAAATTTTTGTGTTATATAATAAGAATAGTAAATTATTTTGATATGGTGGCTGATGAGTGATATTTTGTCTTGATTTGAATGGATTTCATCACATAAACTCACACTTATTCACCAAAATAGCATACTTTTGTGTTTGATCCCTAAATTGAACCTAAATGTGCAAACATGTGTTTTTGTGCTTAAATTAAGCAATTTAATCCAACTTTTATTCCATTCGATGCCATTATATGTTTGTTGAGTGATTTCAGGTCTTAGAGGCAAGAATGGTTTAGTAGAAGTGGAAGAAAGAATGCAAAAAAGGAGAAAACATGAAGAAATCAAAGGAGAGAAGCATTTCAGCCTGTTCTCACGCACACCTTCTATGCCTACGCACAAGGGTCAAAATCAGCACCTGTGCCCACGCACAGGAGGAAAATCAGCATGTGTGCGTACGCACAACTATCAGCGCGTGTTCTCATTAATGCAAATCGTTGGGGACGATTTCTGGGCCACCAGAGCCCAATTTTGGGACTTTCTGAAGCTGATTCTTGCTATATCAAAGGGGCCCTCTTTCCATGTGAAAGGGGCGGAGCAATTAGGGCTACTTTAGCATCATATAGTTCATTTTCTAGAGAGGGAAGTTCCCCCTTCTCTCTAGAACTTAGGGTATTTAGTTTAATTTCTTTGTAGTTTCTACTTTTAATTCTTGTTTTCATCTAGTTTCTTCTACCTTTTCTTATTCTATTGTCTTAATTTCCTTAGTTTATCTTCTTACTTTCTCATTTTGGTTACTTTTTATGTTAATGTAGATTCTCGTTATTTTTATTTACATTTAATGCAATTTATGTTTTCATGTTAATTGTTGCTTCCTTTAATTGTTATTGTTATTTTCTTGCTTTTGGTATCTTTAGAATTTATTTTAAATGTAATTTAATATTATTTTATTTTCGTGCACACCAAGTGTTTCATAAAAAATGCTTGGCTTAGTTTCTACTTAGTTTTTCTTTACTCTTGGCTTGGGATTGATGACTTTGGTGACCACTGAGTCATTGATATCCAATCTTTTTTTATATGTTAAAGTATTTAGTTGATTTGGTTTCCCTTGACTCTAAGTGATCTAATAGTGTTGACTTAGGACTTAGGGATTGGAATCAACTATACCTATTTGACTTATCTTCGATGTAAGGTTGACTAAGTAGAATTAACTCTTCATAATCATCATGTGTTTGTGGTCAATGACTAGGATAGGTAACCTTAGCTCTTAATTACTTGCGAAAAGAGGTTTTCTTGCATTTGAATTTTCCTTACTTTGCCCAAGATTCGATGGCCCAAACCGGCGTTCAAAGTCACCTCAAGAAATCCCAGCGTTAAACGCTGGAACTGGCACCCAAATGGGAGTTAAACGCCCAAACTGGCACTAAAGCTGGCGTTTAACTCCAAGAGGAGTCTCTGCACGAAATTTGCTTCATTGCTCAGCCCAAGCACACACCAAGTGGGCCCGGAAGTGGATTTTTATGTCATTTACTCATTTCTGTACACCTTAGGTTACTAGTTCTTATAAGTAGGACCTTTTACTATTGTATTAGAGGACTTTGGTAGCTATCTTCGTTTTGTATGCTATCTTAGATCATTGGGAGGCTGGCCATTCGGCCATGCCTAGACCTTGTTCTTATGTATTTTCAACGGTGGAGCTTCTACACACCATAGAT
>NC_029776.3:70365437-70365879 GCF_000817695.3 Arachis duranensis | reverse complement strand
ATCCATTTCGAGTGCAGGGAGGTCAGATTCCAACAACATCAGCAGTCCTTTGTTAGCCTCCTATCAGAGTTTTGCTCAAGTCCCTCAATTTCAGCCAACAATTACCTGAAATCACAGAAAAACACACAAACTCATAGTAAAGTCTAGAAATGTGAATTTAACATTTAAACTAATGAAAACATCCCTAAAAGTAACTATATCCTACTAAAAACTACCTAAAAATAATGCCAAAAAGCGTATAAATTATCTGCTCATCAAGGATCCACAGAAGCAAGGCTTCAATAATAACAATGGTGGAAGAAACAGGTTTAGCAATAGCAAGCCTTTTTCATCATCTTCTCAGCAACAGACAGAGAGTTCTAAGCAGAATACTTCTGATTTAGCAACCATGGTCTCTGATCTAATCAAAACCACTCAAAGTTTCATGACTGAAACAAGGTCC
>NC_029776.3:70363091-70363812 GCF_000817695.3 Arachis duranensis | reverse complement strand
TATATACCCTTCTTCAACCCTTCATTTTCACACAACCTAAACACCACTTCTCCCCCTCTTTGGCCGAACACACCACCATCTGCCTCTTCCTCATTTCTTCTTCTTCTACTCTCTTCTTTCTTCTTTTGCTCGAGGACGAGCAAACATTTTAAGTTTGGTGTGGTAAAAGCGTTACTTTTTCGTTTTTCCATAACCATTATGGCATCCAAGGCCGGAGAAACCTCTAAGAAGAGGAAAGGGAAAGCAAAAGCTTCCACCTCCGAGTCATGGGAGATGGATAGATTCCTCTCAAGGGTGCATCAAGTCCACTTCTATGAAGTTGTGGCCTTGAAGAAGGTGATCCCCGAGGTCCCCTTTTCACTCAAAAAGGGTGAATATCCGGAGATCCGACATGAGATCCGAAGAAGAGGTTGGGAAGTTCTTACCAACCCCATTCAACAAGTCGGAATCTTGATGGTTCAAGAATTCTATGCCAATGCATGGATCACCAAGAACCATGACCAAAGTGTGAACCCAAATCCAAAGAACTACCTTACTATGGTTCGGGGGAAATACTTGGATTTTAGTCCGGAGAGTGTGAGGGTGGCGTTCAACTTGCCTATGATGCAAGGAGATGAACATCCTTACACTAGAAGGGTCAACTTTGACAAAGGTTGGACCAAGTCCTCACAGTCATATGTGAAGAGGCCGCCCAATGGAAGAGAGATTCAAGAGGAAAGCC
>NC_029776.3:70348121-70360777 GCF_000817695.3 Arachis duranensis | reverse complement strand
TTCTGAGTAGGATTCAATGACTGAATGACTGTGACGTGCTTCAAACTCCTAGCAGGCGGGGCGTTAGTGACAGACGCAAAAGAATCGATGGATTCTATTCCGGCCTGACCGAGAACCGACAGTTGAATTCCGCGTGCTGTGACAGAGCATATGCAATCGCTTTCACTGAGAGGATGGGAGGTAGCCACTGACAACGGTGAAACCCTTGCTTAAGCTTGCCATGGAAAGGAGTAAGAAGGATTGGATGAAGACAGTAGGAAAGCAGAGAGACGGAAGGGAAGGCATCTTCATGCGCTTATCTGAAGTTCCTACCAATGAATTACATAAGTATCTCTATCTTTACCTTTGTGTTATTTTCGTTCATCACCATTACTACTTGAATTTGCCTGACTAAGATTTACAAGATGACCATAGCTTGCTTCAATACTAACAATCTCCGTGGGATCGACCTTTACTCGCGTAAGGTTTATTACTTGGACGACCCAGTGCACTTGCTGGTTAGTTGTGCGAAGTTATGTAATGCCATGGTATTGAGCTACCACGTTTTTGGAGCCATTACTGGGGATTATGAGAGTTGTGAAAAAGTATTGTTCACAATTTCGCGCACCACCAAGCACACACCAAGTGGGTCCCGGAAGTGGATTTCTGCACTATCTGCACTTACTTACTTATTTTCTGTAAACCTAAGTTACTAGTTTAGTATAAATAACACTTTTTCCTATTGTATCTTTATCTTTAGTTTGTGATATTTTTGGATCGTCTTTAGATCTTGGGATCACTTTTGTGCAACTTTTCATATTTTGGGAAGCTGGCTATTCGGCAATGCCTTTTTCTCTTATGAATTTTCCAACGGTGGAATTTCTACACATCATAGATTAATGTGTGGAGATCTGCTATTATTCATGAATTAATGCAAATACTATTGTTTTTCTTTCAATTCATGCCTACTTCTTCTCCAAGATATACTCTCGTACTTAATTCAGTTAAGTCAGAATGAAGGGTGACCTGTGACAATCACCCACTATCTTCGTTACTCGCTTAGCCAAGATCTGCGTGCTTGACAACCACAAGCGGTCTACATGATGTTCAATATAGTCATTGGACGACAGGCAGAGTATAGTCTCTTGGGTCTCTGATCCACGAATCAAGTCTGTGAGGTTAGAACCTTCATGGTATAGGCTAGAACCAATTGGCAGCATTCTTGAGATCCGGAAAGTCTAAACCTTGTCTGTGGTATTTCGAGTAGGATCTGGGTTGGGATGACTGTGACGAGCTTCAAACACACGAATGTTGGGCACAGTGACATTGTGCAAAAGGATAGAGAGATCCTATTCTGACACAAGTGAGAACTGACAGTTGATTAGCCGTGCGGTAGCTGTGCCTGGTTTTTTCATCCGAGACGAGAGATCTAACAGTTGATTAGCCATACAGAAACTGTACCTTGGACCATTTTCACTAAGAGGACGGATGGTAGCCATTGACAATGGTGATCCACCAGTATACAACTTGCCATGGAAGGGAGCACGCATGATTGGATGAAGACAATAGGAAAGCAGAGGTTCAGAAGCAACAAAGCATCTCTAAACGCTTATCTGAAATTCCCACCAGTGCACTTGCTGGTTAGTTGTACCAGAGTTGTGAAAAGTGTGATCACAATTCCGTGCACCAAGTTTTTGGCGCTGTTGCCGGGGATTGTTCGAGTTTGGACAATGACGGTTCATCTTGTTGCTTAGATTAGGTAATTTTATTTTATGTTTAAGCTTTTATTTTTATTTTTATTTTCGAAAAATACAAAAAAAATTTTAAAATCATAAAAACCAAAAAAAAATTGTGTTTCTTATTTGAGTCTAGTGCCAAATTCTAAGTTTGGTGCCTTGCATGTCTTTAATCTTTCTTAGATTTTCGAAAATTCATCATGTGTTCTTTTTGATCTTCAAGTTGTTCTTCATGATTTTCTTTGTTTAATCTTATGATTTTCTTGTTTTGTGTTTTATGTTGTTTTTCATATGCATTTTTTAATCCATAGTGTTTAAACATTCAAAATTTCTAAGTTTGGTGTCTTGCATGTCTTAATTTTCTTAAAAATTTTCAAAAATATGTTCTTGATGTTCATCTTGAACTTCAAAGTGTTCTTGGTGTTCATCTTGACATTCAAAGTGTTCTTGCATGCATTATTTATTTTGATCTTAAACTTTTATGTTTTGTTTTATTTTGTTGATTTTCTCTCTCCTCATTAAAAAGTCAAAAATAAAAAAATATATTTTCCTTTTTCTTCTCATAATTTTGGAAATTTTGAGTTGACTTGGTAAAAAATTTTTTAAATTTAGTTGTTTCTTGTTAGTCAAGTCAAAATTTCAAATCAAAAAAAATTTACATATCTTTTCAGTAAATAATACAAAGAAATGAAGGATCAGAACATAAAGCAGAGGAATCACTGAGAAAAAGAGCTCACTGGCGTTAAAACGCCAGTAAAGAGGCATTTTGGGCGTTAAACGCCAGAATGGCTATCATTCGGGGCGTTTAACGCCAATAAAGGTATCATTCTGGGCGTTAAACACCAGAATGGCTATCATTCTGGGTGTTTAACGCCAATAAAGGTATCATTCTGGGCGTTAAACGCCAGAATAGGTAGCATTCTGGGCGTTTAACCCCAGAAATGGCAGCATTTTGGGCATTCAGAGAAACGCCAAGTAAAGAAGGATTCCTGGCGATTAACGCCAGCCAGGGTATCTGGCTGGGTGTTAAACACCCAAAGAGGCAGTCAGGTGGGCATTAAACGCCATAATGGATAGCATTCTAGGCATTTAACACCAGGATGACACAAGGGGGGTAATTTTGTTTCCAACTCGATTTTTTTCAATTTTTCATGTTTTAATTCTTAACTTTTTGCATCAAACATATTTTAAACGTTCATATTTCAATTTCTATTTTCAAAAGTTAATAATCTTTCCAAATCCTTTTAATTCACCCCTTTTAAATTTTAAAATCTTATCTTTTTCATATAATCTTTTATCAATCATATCTTTTTCATTTTTTTTATGTTTTCAAAAACTTTAAAACTAATTTTTCAAAATCTTTTTCTTAATTTTATTTCATATTTTCGAAAATCCTTGCTAACAATTAATGTTTTTATTCAAAAATGTCAAGTTTATTACTTTCTTGTTAAGAAAGGTTCAATCTTTGAATTCTAGAATCATATCTTTTAGTTTCTTGTTAGTCAAGTCATCAACTTTAATTTTAAAAGTCAAACCTTTTTAATTTCTTTTTCAACTCTTTTTCAAAATAAATTTCAATCATATCTTTTAAAATTCTAATTTCAAAATCTTTTTCTAACTTCTTATCTTTTCAAAAATTTATTTTCAAATCTTTTTCAACTAACTACTTGAATTGTTTGTTTTAATTTTAAAAAGTTTACTATTTCTTATCCTTTTCAAAACCACCTAACTACTTTTCCACTTCTAATTTTCGAAAATCACTAACCATTTTTTTAAATCTTTTTAATTAACTAATTGTTTTAGTTTTTAATTTTCTTCTATTTTTTTTTTCAAATTATCGAAACTAACTTAATTAATTAAATAAAAATAAAAATATTTTTCTTCTCCCTCTTTTTAAAATTCGAATACTCTCACTCTCTCATCTCTTTCTATTTATTTTATTTAAGTACTAACACTTCTCATCTAATAATTCGAATCCTCTTTCTCCCTCTGTGTTCGAATTCTTCTTCTTCTTTCTCTACCTCATGTTCCTATTCTTCTTTTCTTCTGACACATAAAAGAATTTCTATACTGTGACATAGAGGATTCCAATACTCTCTTTTGTTCTCTTTTTTTTTCATATGAGCAGGAACAAGGATAAGGACATTCTTGTTAAAGCTGATCCTGAACCTGAAAGGACTATGAAGAGGAAGCTAAGAGAAGCTAAAGCACAACACTCCGGAGAGAACCTTACAGAAAATCTCGAAAAAGAAGCAGACATGGAAGCCGAACCCAACAATAATGCTAGAGATGCGAGGAAGATGCTTGGTGACTATACTACACCAACTTTCAACTTCTATGGAAGAAGCATCTCACTTCCTACCATTGGAGCAAACAACTTTGAGCTTAAGCCTCAATTAGTTTCTCCAATGCAGCAGAATTGCAAGTTTCATGGACTTCCATCGGAAGATCCTCATCAGTTCTTAGCTGAATTCTTGCAGATCTGTGATATTGTTAAGACCAATGGGGTTGACCCCGAGGTCTATAGACTTATGCTTTTCCCCTTTACCGTAAGAGACAGAGCTAGGACATGGTTGGACTCACAACCTAGAGAAAGCCTAAACTATTGGGATAAGTTGGTTACTGCTTTCTTGGCCAAATTTTTTCCACCTCAAAAGCTGAGCAAGCTTAGAGTGGATGTCCAAACCTTCAGACAGAAAGAAGGTGAATCCCTTTATGAAGCTTGGGAAAGATACAAGCAATTGACCAGAAGGTGTCCTTCTCACATGCTTTCAGAATGGAGCATCTTGGATATATTTTATGATGGTCTATCTGAATTATCCAAGATGTCATTGGACCATTCTTCTGGTGGATTTCTTCAACTGAAGAGAACCCCTGCTGAAGTTCAGGAACTCATTGAGGTAGTTGCAAATAATCAGCTCATGTACCATTTTGAAAGAAATCCTGTGAGTAATGGGATGACTGAGTTCTTGAGATTGATGCTCTGAATGCCATATTGGCTTAGAATAAAAAATTGACTCAGCAAGTCAATATGATTTCTCAAAATCTGACTGTATTGCAAGCTGCATCCGGCAGTACTAAAGAAGCCTCCTCTGAAGGAGAAGCTTATGACCCTGAAAATCCTGTAATGGAAGAGGTGAATTACATGGGAGAACCCTATGGAAACACCTATAATCCTTCATGGAGAAATCATCCAAATTTCTCATGGAAGGATCAACAGAAGCCTCAACAAAGCTTCAATAATAATAATGGTGGGAGAAATAGGTTTGGCAATAGTAAGCCTTTTCCATCTTCTTCTCAGTAACAAGCAGAGAATTCTGAGCAGAGCCCCTCTGGCTTAGCAAATATAGTCTCTGATCTATCTAAGGCCACTCTCAGTTTTATAACTGAAACAAGGTCCTCCATCATAAATTTGGAGGCACAAGTGGGTCAGCTGAGTAAAAGAGTTACTGAAACTCCTCCTAGTACTCTCCTAGGCAATACAGAAGAGAATCCAAAGAGAGAGTGCAAAGCCATTAATATAACCAAAATGGCCGAACCTATAGAGGAGAAAGAGGCAGTGATCTCTAGTGAGGAAGACCTCAATGGACGAACACTAGCCAATAAGGAAGTCCCTAGTGAGGAACCAAAGGAACCTGAGGCTCATATAGAGACCATAGAGATTCCACTGAACTTTCTATTACCATTCATGAGCACTGATGAGTATTCTTCCTCTAAAGAAGATGAAGATATTGTTGAAGAGCAAGTTGCTCGATACCTAGGAGCAATCATGAAGCTAAATGCCAAGTTATTTTGTAATGAGACTTGGGAGGATGAATCTCCATTACTCATCAGTGAACTGAATGCCTGGGTTTAGCAGACATTACCTCAAAAGAAACTAGATCCCGGAAGGTTCTTAATACCTTTCACCATAGGCACCATGACCTTTGAGAAGGCTCTGTGTGACCTGGGGTCAGGTATAAACCTCATGCCACTCTCTGTAATAGAGAAACTAGGAATCTTTGAGGTACAATCTGCAAGAATCTCATTAGAGATGGCAGACAAATCAATGAAACAGGCTTATAGATTTGTAAAGGATGTCTTAGTGAAGGTTGAAGGCCTTTACATCCCTGCTGACTTCATAATCCTAGACACTGGGAAGGATGAAGATAAATTCATCATCCTTGGAAGACCCTTCCTAGCCACAGTAATGGCTGTGATTGATGTGGACAGAGAAGAGTTAGTCCTTCAATTGAATGAGGACTACCTTGTGTTTAAGGCTCAAGGATCTTCATCTGTAAACATGGAGAAGAAACATGAAAAGCTTTATCCAAATCTCTCCATACAGAGTCAAGCAGAGCCTCCACATTCAAACTCTAAGTTTGGTGTTGGGAGGCCACAATCATGCTCTAAGTATCTGTGCAGCTCTGTAAGAGCTTACTATCAAGCTATTGACATTAAAGAAGCGTTTATTGGGAGGCAACCCAATCTTATTTATCTATGTTTTTTTCATTGCATTTTCCATTGTTAGTTTATGTTTTCTTTAGGATAATGACCATGTAGAGTCACAAAAATAGCTGTAGCATTAAGGTAGGAATAAAAAACAACATAAAAAATATCACACCCTGTAGGATGATCTTACTGGCGTTTAACGCCCAAAATGGCAGCATTCTGGGCGTTAAACGCCAGAATGGGCAGACAGACTGGCGTTTAACGCCAGGAAAGGTAGCAGAGCTGGCGTTAAATGCCAGAAATGGCACATAGATGGTGTTTAAACGCCAAAAAGGTGCAGGGATGAGAAATCCTTGACACCTCAGGATCTGTGGACCCCATAGGATCCCCACCTACCCCAACTCACTCTCTTTCCTCTTCACACCTTTCCATAACACTCTTCCCCAAACACCATTCACCTATCAAATCCTACCCTCTTCCCCATAATCTCTCCATTACTCACATACATCCACTCTTCCCCAAAAACCCCTCATAAAACCCCACCTACCTCACCATTCGAATTCAAAATATTTCCCTCCCAAACCCACCCATTCTCGCATGGATTCCCTCTCTCCCTTACCCTATAAATACCCCTCCTTACCACCCTCAATTTCACACAACACAAACACTTCTTCACCCCCTTGGCCGAACCACGCACCCCCCTCTATCTCCTCCATTTCTTCTTCTTCTACTCCCTTCTTTCTTTTTTTGCTTGAGGATGAGCTAACCTTTTAAGTTTGGAGTGGGAAAAAGCTCTACTTTTTTTGTTTTTCCATAACCATTAATGGCACCTAAGGCCGGAGAAACATCTAGAAAGAGGAAAGGGAAGGTAGTTGCTTCCACCTTCGAGTCATGGGAAATGGAAAGATTCATCTCAAAGGTCCGTCAAGACCACTTCTATAAAGTTGGCAAAGAAAAAGGTGATCCCCGAGGTCCCCTTCATGCTCAAAAAGAGTGAATATTTGGAGATCCAACGTGAAGTGCAAAGAAGAGGTTGGGAAGTTCTCACCAACCCCATCCAACAAGTCAAAATCTTAATGGTTCAAGAGTTCTATGCTAATGCATGGATCACTAAGAACCATGATCAAAGTATGAACCCGAACCCAAGGAATTGGCTCACAATGGTTCGGGGGAAATACTTGGATTTCAGTCTAGAAATCATGAGGTTGGCATTCAACTTGCCAATGATGCAAGGAGATCCTCATCCTTTCACTAGAAGGGTCAACTTTTATCAAAGGTTGGACCAAGTCCTCATGGACATCTGTGCGGAAGGAGCCCAATGAAAGAGAGACTCCAAAGGCAAGCCGATTCAACTGAGAAGGCATGACCTCAAACCCATGGCTAGAGGATGGTTGGAGTTCATCCAACGCTCTATCATTCCTACTAGCAATCGATCCGAAGTAACTATGGATTGGGCTATCATGATCCATAGTATCATCATTGGAGAGGAAGTGGAGTTCATGAGATCATACCTTTAGAACTATACAAGGTGGCTGACAAGCCCTCCAGTTTGGCAAGGTTAGCCTTTTCTCATCTCATCTGTCTCCTATGCAATTCAGCTGGAATTGTCATAAAGGAAGACATCCCCATTGAAGCAGACAAGCCCATCACTAAAAAGAGGATATAGCAAACAAGAGAGCCCACTCATGGACCTCAACAAGAATTCCCTGAGATGCCTCAAGGGATGCATTTTCTCCCAAACAACTATTGGGAGCAACTCAACACCTCTTTAGGAGATTTAAGTTCCAATTTGGAGCAACTAAGGATGGAGCACCAAGAGCACTCCATTATCCTCCATGAAATTCGAGAGGACCAAAGAGCCATGAGAGAGGAGCAACAAAGGCATGGAAGAGATATTGAGGAGCTCAAGCACTCCATAGGATCATCAAGAAGAAGAACTAGCCACCGTCACTAAGGTGGACCCGTTCTTTAATTTTCTTGTTCTTATTTTTCTTTTTTTTCGGTTTTATGCTTTATGCTTTGTCTATATTTGTGTCTTTATTACATGATCATTAGTGTTTAGTGTCTATGTCTTAAAGCTATGAATGTTCCATGAATCATTCACCTCTCTTAAATGAAAAATGTTTCTATTTGCAAAAGAACAAGAAGTACATAAATTTTGAATTCTATCTTGAAATTAGTTTAATTATTTTGATGTGGTGACAATACTTTTTGTTCTCTGAATGAATGCGTGAACAGTGAATATTTTTGATAGTGAAGTTTGTGAATGTTGAAATTATTGGCTCTTGAAAGGATAATGAAAAAAGAGAAAATGTTATTGATAATCTAAAAAATCATAAAATTGATTCTTGAAGCAAGAAAAAGCAGTGAAAAACACAAAGCTTGCGAAAAAAAATATATGGCCAAAAATAAAGAAAAAGAAAGAAAAAAAAAAGCAAGCAAAAAAAGCCAATAGCTCTTTAAACCAAAAGGCAAAAGCAAAAAGCCAGTAACCCTTTAAACTAAAAGGCAATGGTAAAAAGGATCCAGGGCTTTGAGCATTAATGGATAGGAGGGCCCAAAGGAATAAAAACCTGGCCTAAGCGGCTAAATCAAGTTGTCCCTAACCATGTGCTTATGTCATGAAGGTCCAGTGAAAAGCTTGGGATTGAGTGGTTAAAGTCGTGATCCAAAGCAAAAGAGTGTGCTTAAGAACTCTGGGCACCTCTAACTAGGGAATTTAGCAAAGCTGAGTCACAATCTGAAAAGGTTCACCCAGTTCTGTGTCTGTGGCATTTATGTATCCATTGATGATACTGGAAAACAAAGAGCTTAGGGTCACGGCCAAGACTCATAAAGTAGCTATGTTCAAGAATCAACATGCTAAACTAAGAGAATCAATAACACTATCTGAATTCTGAGTTCATATGGATGCCAATCATTCTAAACTTCAAAGGATAAAGTGAGATGCCAAAACTGTTTAGAAGCGAAAAGCTACTAGTCCCGCTCATCTAATTGGAACTAAGCTTCATTGATATTTTGGAATTTATTTTATTTTCTCTTCTTTTTATCTCTATTTGTTTTTGGTTGCTTGGGGATAAGCAACAATTTAAATTTGGTGTTGTGATGAGCGGATAATTTATACGCTTTTTGGCATTGTTTTTACATAGTTTTTAATATGTTTTAGTTACTTTTTTATTATATTTTTATTATCTTTTATGCAAAAATCACATTTCTGGACTTTACTATGAGTTTGGATGTTTTTCTGTAATTTCAGGTATTTTCTGGCTGAAATTGAGGGACCTAAGCAAAAGTTTGATTCAGAGGCTGAGAAAGGACTGCAGATGTTGTTGGATTCTGACCCTCCTGCACTTGAAGTAAATTTTTTGGAGATACAGAAAACAAATTGGCGTGCTCTTAATTTCGTTGGAAAGTAGACATCTTGGGCTTTCCAGCAATGTGTAATCGTTCATACTTTGTCTGAGATTTGATGGCCCAAACTGGCGTCCAAACACCCACTAGAGACCTTTTTCTGGCGTAAAACGCCATAACTGGAGTTAAACGCCCAAACTGGCATCCAAGATGGCGTTTAACTCTAGAAAAGGCCTATGCACGTGTAAAGCTCAATGCTCAACCCAAGCACACACCAAGTGGGCCCCGGAAGTGGATTTCTACACTATCTGCACTTAGTTACTTATTTTCTGTAAACATAAGTTACTAGTTTTGTATAAATAGCACTTTTTCCTATTGTATGTTTATCTTTAGACTGGGATATCTTTTATATCATCTTTTGATCTTGGGATCACTTTTGTGAGACTTTTCATATTTGGGGAGGCTGGCCATTCGGCCATGCCTAGACCTTTTTCTCTTATGTATTTTCCAACAGTGGAGTTTCTACACATCATAGATTAAGGTGTGGAGCTCTGCTATTCTTCATGAATTAATGCAAGTACTACTATTTTTCTTTCAATTCATGCCTATTTCTTCTCTAAGATATACTCTCGTACTTAATTCAGTTAAGTCAGAATGAAGGGGTGACCCGTGACATTCACCCACTATCTTCGTTACTCGCTTGGCCAAGATCCGCGTGCCTGACAACCACAAGCGGTCTACATGATGTTCAACGTAGTCATTGGACGACAGCCGGAGTATAGCCTCTTGGGTCTCTAATCGACGGACCAAGTCTGTGAGGTTAGAACCTTCGTGGTATAGGCTAGAACCAATTGGCAGCATTCCTGAGATCCGAAAAGTCTAAACCTTGTCTGTGGTATTTCGAGTAGGATCTGGGATGGGATGACTGTGACGAGCTTCAAACTCACGAATGTTGGGTGCAGTGACAGTATGCAAAAGGATAGAGAGATCCTATTCTGACACAAGTGAGAACCAGATGATTAGCCGTGCGGTAGCTGTGCCTGGTATTTTTCATCCGAGACGAGAGATCCGACAGTTGATTAGCCGTACAAAAACCGTAGCATGGACCATTTTCACTGAGAGGACGGATGGTAGACATTGACAACGGTGATCGACCAACATATAGCTTGCCATGGAAGGGAGCACGCATGATTGGATGAAGACAATAGGAAAGCAGATGTTTAGAAGCAACAAAGCATCTCCAAACGCTTATCTGAAATTCTCACCAATGAATTACATAAGTATCTTTATTTTAATTTATGTTTTATTTATCTTTCAATTATCAAAACTCATAATCAATTGAATTTGCCAGACTAAGATTTACAGGATGACCATAGCTTGTTTCATGCCGGCAATCTCCGTGGGATTGACCCTTAGTCGCGTAAGGTTTTATTACTTGGACGACCCAGTGCACTTGCTGGTTAGTTGTACCGGAGTTCTGAAAAGTGTGATCACAATTACGTGCACCATGATAAACCCCATTTGTAGGGTTTATCTTGTATTGATTTTAGGGGATTTTATCACCTTTTACCCACATTTATTCAATGAAATAGCATGGTTTTGTATATTCTACTTTAATTGTGCTTAAGAGTGAAAACATGCTTTTTAGGTCTTAAAATAAATAAATTTAATTCACCTTGATTCCATTAGATGCCTTGATATGTTTGTTAAGTGATTTAAGGTTTATGAGGCAAAGATTGGATCAAGGGAATGAAGAAAGAAAGCATGAAAAGTTGGAGAACTCATGAAGAAATGAAAGAACCGGAAAGCTGTCAAGCCGACCTCTTCGCACTTAAACGACCATAACTTGAGCTACAAAGGTCCAAATGATGCGGTCTTAGTTGGGTTGGAAAGCTAACATTCGGGGCTTCGAAACGATATAAGATTTGCTATGGTTGAACTGCGCATGGTGACGCATACGCGCATAGTACAAGAACGCGCTGTTGCTGCCACCTGGTTCACTTAAAGCAAAACGTGGCCAGCGAACTTTAGAAGCCTTGTGGGCCCAATCCAACTCATTTATGATGCTATTTAAGCCAAGGATTTAAGAGGAATCAACTAACTTTTGATCATTAGTCATAGTTTAGTTTTAGAAGTAGTTTCTAGAGAGAGAAGCTCTCACTAGGTGGGAGACACCCCACCATGGTAAACTCTTTCCATAATCTTTTAATTTTGCTTAATAAGTGATTTGAGTTGCCATTGTAGGTAGATGTTTCATATAGATTTGTTTGTACAACTTAATTGTTAGCATAGTCATATGTATGTTGTGTTTAGTAGTAAATGAATAATATCAAATTGCATGTTTTGGTGAATTAGATGATAGTTGAGTGAATAAAGAGTTGTGAGCTTTATAGGGAGCACCTGAGCACAATTTTATTGCTTAAAAAAAAGGGGGTGGACGCGCGCGCACGATGTACGCGCACGCGTCCATGAGCGGATGCATCATCACCCATATTCCAGAGAGTTGGGCCTCCCCTAGGCCAACCTTAAGCCTCAAGCCCAACTCATTCCACGCTGACGCGCACTACGTGCGTGCGCGTCCATACAGCTACAAGGAAGTGCACGCGGACGCACACCTGCCGCGTCCGCGTCGATCTGCTGCTGTAACTTCTGAGCCAATATCCAGAGAGTTGCTGATGAGCGGATAATTTATACGCTTTTTGGCATTGTTTTTATATAGTTTTTAGTAAGTTTGAGCTACTTTTAGGGATGTTTTCATTAGTTTTTATGTTAAATTCACATTTCTGGACTTTACTATGAGTTTGTGTGTTTTTCTGTGATTTCAGGTAAATTCTGGCTGAAATTGAGGGACTTGAGCAAAACTCTGAAGAAGGCTGACAAAAGGACTGCTGATGTTGTTGGAATCTGACCTCCCTGCACTCGAAATGGATTTTCTGGAGCTACAGAACTCCAAATGGCGCGCTCTCAACGGCGTTGGAAAGTAGACATCCAGAGCTTTCCAGCAATATATAATAGTCCATGCTTTAATCGAAGATTGACGACGTAACTTGGAGTTGAACGCCAAGTTCATGCTGCTGTCTGGAGTTAAACGCCAGAAAAACGTCATGATCCGGAGTTGAACGCCCAAAACACACTATAACTTGGAGTTCAACTCCAATA
>NC_029776.3:70344081-70347838 GCF_000817695.3 Arachis duranensis | reverse complement strand
AATCTTCGTGGTATAAGCTAGATAGATGGTGGCATTTATGAGGATCCGGAAAGTCTTACCTTGTCTGTGGTATTCCGAGTAGGATTCCGGTAATGAATGACTGTGACGTGCTTCAAACTTGCAAGTGCTGGGCGTTAGTGACAGACGCAAAAGAATCAAGGGATTCTATTCCAGTAGGAGCGGGAACCAACCGGTGATTAGCCGTACTGTGACAGAGTGCGTGAGCATTAGTTTTCACTGCGAGGATGGGATGTAGTCATCAGCCATGTGTGATGCCTCCAGACGATTAGCCGTTCGAGTGACAGCCGCATAGGATCATTTTCCTGAGAGGATTGAAAGTAGCCACCGCTGATGGTGAACCCCTATACACAGCTTGCCATGGAAAGGAGTAAGAAGGATTGAGTTGAAGCAGTAGGAGAGCAGGCGTCCTTGAGCCATACAGTATCTCCATTCGCTTATCTGAAATTCCCACCAATGAGTCTGCATAAGTATTCTATCCCTTTTAATATTTCTTCTTTTTACTATTAATTTTCAAAACCCATAAACCAATTTAATCTGCCTAACTGAGATTTACAAGGTGACCATAGCTTGCTTCATACCAACAATCTCTGTGGGATCGACCCTTACTCACGTAAGGTTTATTACTTGGACGACCCAGTACACTTGCTGGTTAGTTGAACGGAGTTGTGAGCTTCTCTAACAGTGCCTGAAACTCTTTTATCACAATTTCATCCACCAGTTGCGCTGGATCTGGGCCATCTTTAAGCCCCCAGCCCAACTCATCTCACGCGGACGCACAACCGTCGCGTGCGCGCCCATATACAAAAAGAGGAGAGAACGCGAGCGCACGCATCGCGCTCGCGCGCTTTATGTTGCACTGCCAATGTACGCGAACACGCCTTTGCCGCGTGCGCGTCCCTTAGCTAATGCCACCATTCCAGGCCTTTGTCCAGAGAGTTGGGCGCGCACTGCGCCCACTCTAAGCCTCCGGTCCAACTCAATGTACGTGTGCGCGCACTGTACGCGCACGCACACCTATATAGTTTCCCCATCCACGCTTGAGCGCGCTGTACGTGCACGCGCAGGTCCCTAATTTCATCAATCTACGGGGACGCGCACTGTGTGCGCCCGCTCCAAATCAAGAAAAGGGGATAACCCTAATGCGTGAGGGTGTTACGCAGTCGCGCACATCCCTTCTCCCCCCATCATCTTCTTCCTCTTCTCTCCTTCATCCTCCACCAATAGCAGCGACGGCCACCGTCGCCACCACCTTCGTCCGTCTCATACCACTCCGTTTCTCTCTCTCATCTCCAACCTCTCATTCTCTCGCTCTGCACACCACCCGTCCCTGCCCGAACCACCTCCGCCGTCACTCCGCCATCACCGCCGGCGACAAGCACTCAGCGGCTCCTCCCCTCTCACTCTCCCTCTCTCACCGCCGCCACTCCCCTTCACTCTGCCTCTACGCCACCGAGCGCTATCACTGCTCTGTCGTAACCGCCACCCTCCCGCAGCGGTGCTCTGCCTAGTTCACGTCCGCTGCTTCCTTACTCTCCTGCCCTACTTCCCATTTCCATTTCTTTTTACTCTGCTCCAGGTTCCTGCTCCAACTCTGCTTTCTGTTAATTTTTTGTTTCTGTTAGCTACTGTTTGTTTTTGTTAATTAGTTAGAATTGAAATTTTGCATGTTAGGTTAGATAGAAATAATTACTGTTAGGTAGCTAGGTCTGGTTAGAGGATTCTAGGCCTGATAAGTGCTCCGGATGTGCTTATTCGCTGTTTGCCTACTTGTCCATTATATGTTGATTCTGTGCTACTCTATATGCAATTTGTATTGCTGAATGCTATCCCATTGCTGTTATACTTGATTGATGTTGTAGTCTTGCTGTTTGTGCTACTTTGCTATCTGGGAACGTCCAATTTTAAGCCGGAATGCTGCCCAATTTTCAAGAAATTTGTTTTCATCTTAATCTCTATTGGAAATTTGGGCTAATTTCCGTTTCCTTTTGACTTCCGGGATTTGCACCAATCATTGTGAACCTGAACCACAACTTCTCTTTTATTTGAGCCTAAATATCATCATACCACTAATCCACTTTTCTAACTCACTAATTTCTTTCACCATTTAACTTCTACTGACATTTACCCTCTTTAACCATTCTTTCAAAAGTATGATGATTTTATTGCTTAATTAGCAAGAGTTGCTGACTTTAGGGAACATTGCATTCTTGATTTACTTGTTCACTTATGCTTATTTGTTTACCAATTTTATTTTCAAGTTCAGTTCACATCATGATTGTTTATTAGCCAATTGATATCCTGAACATGCTTTCTTTGCTTTGTGCTAAGTGCTTCATTGCTTATATTCTACTATCTTTTTTAGGATGTCGGATAAAGGAAAAGCCATAACCACTACCTCCAAGAAAAGAAAACATTCTACACCCTCTATCCCCTCCATTTACAAGAATTATGCTAAGAATCCATTGAATGATGAAGAAAAGGAAAATCAGTTGCTACCTTCTACCGATCCAACCAAGTTTCCAAATCTTTACCGTGAGCTTCGCCTTTCCAAGTATCGAATGATGAAATTGAATACTGAGAAGAAATTACTCCTACCTAATGATGTGAGATGAGCAATTACTAGTCACATCCTAGAGTTGGGCATGGACTTTGTTGATAGAGATTTGGGAGATATCAACATTTCTTGGGTTAAGGAATTCAATTGCAACTTCTTCCGTCCCACTTTGGATTCAGTTCAGGTGAGGGGTAGAGAGATTATGATCACTGAGTTAGCCATAGAGGAGGCATTGCAATGCCGACATCTCACTGATGGCACCTGCGCTCATCAGCAGGCTGAGATAGCTATTCACAGCATGACCTTTGACTATGAGGCGCTTAGGCGCATGAGTGGTTTACCAGATGCCACTTGGGTCATGGATGCGAACAACACTAAGCCTAAAGGGATGCTCTTTGCTCATCTGACTAGAGAGGCCAAGACTTGGCAGATGATATTTGCCCACTATGTCTTACCCACCACTCACTTTTCTGAGATCCCTATGGAGATGCTCCTTTTGATTGGTTGTGTTATAGAGGGAAAGGAGGTTTATTTTCCTTGACTTATTCGGCAGTGTATGTGGCGAGCCCATATTCGTGGCCTCCTTCCTTTTCCTGTCTTGATTACCAGCATGGCATCACTGGCGGATGTTCCTAGCCATGATGATGATATGATACCTGATGAGCGGATAATTTATACGCTTTTTGGCATTGTTTTTATATAGTTTTTAGTAAGTTTGAGCTACTTTTAGGGATGTTTTCATTAGTTTTTATGTTAAATTCACATTTCTGGACTTTACTATGAGTTTGTGTGTTTTTCTGTGATTTCAGGTAAATTCTGACTGAAATTGAGGGATTTGAGCAAAACTCTGAAGAAGGCTGACAAAAGGACTGCTGATGCTGTTGGAATCTGACCTCCCTGCACTCGAAATGGATTTTCTGGAGCTACAGAACTCCAAATGGCGCGCTCTCAACGGCGTTGGAAAGTAGACATCTAGAGCTTTCCAGCAATATATAATAGTCCATACTTTATTCGAAGAATGACGACGTAACTTGGCGTTGAACGCCAAGTACACGCTGCTTCTGGAGTTAAACGCCAGAAAAACGTCATAATCCGGAGTTGAACGCCCAAAACACATCATAACCTGAAGTTTGACGCCAAGAAATACCTTAGCTCGTGAATTAATCAAGCTCAGCCCAAGCA
>NC_029776.3:70341522-70343407 GCF_000817695.3 Arachis duranensis | reverse complement strand
AGCTTGCCATGGAAAGGAGTAAGAAGGATTGAGTTGAAGCAGGAGAATGCAGGCGTCCTTGGGCCATACAGCATCTCCATTCGCTTATCTGAAATTCTCATCAATGAATCTGCATAAGTCTTCTATCTCTTTTATTATTTCTATTTTCTTATCTTTATTTTCGAAAACCCATAAACCATTTTAACCTGCGTGACTGAGATTTACAAAGGTGGCCATAGCTTGCTTCATACCAACAATCTCTGTGGGATCGACCCTTACTCACGTAAGGTTTATTACTTGGACGACCCAGTACACTTGCTGGTTAGTTGAACGGAGTTGTGAATTTAACCAAGAGCCACAATAGTTTTTGTGTATATGCCAAAGAGCCAATATTGATAATCACAATTTCGTCCACCAAGTTTTTGGCGCCGTTGCGGGGGATTGTTCGAGTATGGACAACTGACGGTTCATCTTGTTGCTCAGATTAGGTAATTTTCTTTTCAAAAATATTTTTCAAAATTTTTTCTTTTATTTTTCGTTTTTCCAAAAATATTTTCGAAAAAAAAAATAATAATAAAAATACAAAAAAATTAGAAAATCATAAAAATCAAATAAATATTTTGTGTTTCTTGTTTGAGTCTTGTGTTAATTTTTAAGTTTGGTGTCAATTGCATGCTTTCAAAATTTTTTCTTGCAATTTTCGAAAAACTCATGCATTCATAGTGTTCTTCATGATCTTCAAGTTGTTCTTGACAAAGTCTTCTTGTTTGATCTTGATGATTTCTTGTTTTGTGTCTTTTGTTGTTTTTCATGTGCATTTTTGCATTCATATTTTCCATGCATTAAAGATTTCTATGTTTGGTGTCTTGCATGTTTTCTTTGCATTAAAAATTTTTCAAAATTAAGTTCTTGATGTTCATCATGATCTTCAAAGTGTTCTTGGTGTTCATCTTGACATTCATAGCATTCTTGCATGCATTCATTGTTTTGATCTAAAAATTTCATGCATTGAATATTTTTGTTGTTTTTCTCTTTCATAATTAAAAATTCAAAAAAAAAATAAAAAAAAATATCTTTTCCTTATTTTCCTCCAAATTTTCGAAATTTTGGGTTGACTTGGTCAAAAATTTTTAAAATTAGTTGTTTCTTACAAGTCAAGTCAAAATTTCAATTTTAAAAATCTTACCTTTTCAAAATCTTTTTCAAAAATCATATCTTTTTCATTTTTTTTATAATTTTCGAAAATTTCAAAATTATTTTTTCAAAATATTTTCAAAATCTTTTTCTTATCTTTTACATCAAATTTTCGAAAATTAGCTAACAAGTAATGTGATTGGTTCAAAAATTTGAAGTTTGTTACTTTCTTGTTAAGAAAGGTTCAATCTTTAAGTTCTAGAATCTTATCTTGTAGTTTCTTGTTAGTTAAATATTTTTTTAAAAAAAATTAAATCTTTTTCAAAATATCTTTTTCAAATATATCTTTTTATCTTTTATCTTATCTTTTTCAAAAATTTTATCTTTTTTTAAAAATTTGATTTCAAAATATCTTATCTAACTTCTTATCTTCTTATCTTTTGAAAATTTGATTTCAAATCTTTTTCAATCAACTAACTTTTTGTTTGTTTCTTATCTTTTTCAAAATCACCTAACTACTTCTCCCTCTCTAATTTTCGAAAATATCTCATCCCTTTTTCAAAATTTCTTTTTAATTAATTAACTAATTTTAAACTTATCCTATCTTTAATTTTCGAAAATTACTAACCTCTTTTTCAAAAATTTTTTCGAATTTTCCCTCTCTCTTCTTATTCTCTTTAATTATTTATTTACTAACACTTCTCTTCACCTCCCCTATCCTTACTCTTTATACAGACTATTCATTCTTCTTCACTCCTTTCCCATTTCTTTT
>NC_029776.3:70336684-70339390 GCF_000817695.3 Arachis duranensis | reverse complement strand
ACTAGGAAGGAAGATGATGAATGCATCATCCTAGGAAGACCTTTCCTGGCCACAGCAGGAGCTGTGATAGATGTCAACAGAGGATAGTTAGTCCTTCAATTGAATGGGGACTACCTTGTGTTTAAGGCACATGGCCATCCCTCTGTGACAGAAGAGAGTAAGCAGGAAGAGCTTCTCTCAGTTCAGAGTCAAGAAGAGCCCACACAGTCAAACTCTAAGTTTGGTGTCCAAACCCCATATCCAAACTCTAAGTTTGGTGTTGGGACTACACACTAAAATTGACCTGATCACCTTGTGGCTCCATGACAGTCACTGTCAAGCTATTGACATTAAAGAAGCGCTTGTTGGGAGGCAACCCAATTTTATTTATCTAATTTTATTTTATTTTGTTTCTTTGTTATTTTTGTGTTTAATTAGGTACATGATCATGAGGAGTCACGAAAAAATTCAAAAAAATTAAAAACAGAGTCAAAAACAGAAGAAAAAATTTTTTCACCCTGGAGGTAGCGCAGACTGGCATTCAACGCCAGTAAGATGCATCTGGCCGGCGTTCAACGCCAGAACAGAGCACCATTCTGGCGCTGAACGCCAGAAACAAGCAACAACCTGGCGTTTAACACCAGGAAGGCGCACAGAGAGGACAAACTGGCGCTGAACGCCAGCAACAAGCATGAAACTGGCGTTCAACGCCAGAAACATGCATTACATGGGCGTTGAACGCCCAGAACGTGCACCAAGGGGCGTTTAAACGCCAGAATGGTGTGCCAAGGCATTTTACATGCCTATTTGGTGCAGGGATGGAATTCCTTGACACCTCAGGATCTGTGGACCTCACAGGATCCCCACCTCCCTCGCCCTCTCTCACTCCATTCATGGTCATCCCTTCTGTTTTTCATTCACCACCTACATCTATCCACTCTTCCCCATACACCCCGCCTACCTTTACAATTCAACTTCTCTTTCCCACCCAATCCCACCCATATAGCCGAATCCATCTCCCCTCACTCACTTCCATTCTCTTCTTCTTCTTCTTCCTCTCTTCTTTCTTCTCTTGCTCGAGGGCGAGCAATATTTTAAGTTTGGTGTGGTAAAAGCATAGCTTTTTTTTTTTTCCATTACCATTAATGGCACCTAAGGCCAGAGAAACCTCAAAGGGAAGACAAAAGCTTCCACCTCTGAGTCTTGGGAGATGGAAAGACTCATATAAGCCGTCATAGCTCAGTGGTTTAACTTGTGGCTGCAAATCAAGAGATCCCTGAGATACCTCAGGGGATAAAGTTATCCTCCACACAAATATTGGAAGCAACTAAAGGGTAGAAACACCAAAATTACTAGGAATCATTCAACAGAAGCAAGGAAGAGACATAGAGGAGCTCAAAAAGCACCGTTGGACTTTCAAGAAGGCGCCACCCTCACTCAGGTGGATTCATTCCTTGTTCTTTATTTCTTTCTATTTTTGGTTTTTAATGTTGTGTTTATCTATGTTTTGTGTCTCTACTTCATGATCATTAGTATGTAACCATGCCTTAAAGATTATGAATAATTCCATGAATCCTTCACCTCTCTTAAATGAAAAATGTTTTAATTCAAAAGAACAAGAAGTACATAAATTTCGAATTTATCCTTGAATTTAATTTAATTATATTGATGTGGTGGCAATACTTTTTGTTTTCTGAATGAATGCTTGAACAGTGCATATTTTTGATCTTGTTGTTTATGAGTGTTAAAATTGTTGGCTCTTGAAAGAATGATGAACAAAGAGAAATGTTATTGATGAACTGAAAAATCATGAAATTGATTCTTGAAGCAAGAAAAAGCAGTGAAAAAGGAAGCTTGCGAAAAAAAAATGGCGAAAAAAAATATAAAAAGAAAAATAAGGAGCAGTAGAAAAAGCCAATAGCCCTTAAAACCAAAAGGCAAGGGTAAAAAGGATCCAAGGCTTTGAGCATCAATGGATAGGAGGGCCTAAGGAAATTAAATCCAGGCCTAAGCGGCTAAATCAAGCTGTCCCTATTCATGTGCTTGTGTCATGAAGGTCCAAGTGAAAAGCTTGAGACTAAGTGGTTAAAGTCGTGATCCAAGGCAAAAAGAGTGTGCTTAAGAGCTCTGGACACCACTAACTGGGGACAATAGCAAAGCTGAGTCACAATCTGAAAAGGTTCACCCAGTTATGTGTCTGTGGCATTTGTGTATCCGGTGGTAATACTGGAAAACAAAGTGCTTAGAGCCACGGCCAAGACTCATAAGTAGCTGTGTTCAAGAATCAACATGCTTAACTAGGAGAGTCAATAACACTGTCTGAAATTCTAAGATCCTAGAGAAGCCAATCACTCTGAACTACAAAGGAAAAAGTGAGATGCCAAAACTGTTCAGAAGCAAAAAGCTACAAGTCCCGCTCATCTAATTAAATTAATATTCATTGATATTCTGGAATTTATAGTATATTCTCTTCTTTTATCCTATTTGATTTTCAGTTGCTTGGGGACAAGCAACAATTTAAGTTTGGTGTTGTGATGAGCGGATAATTTATACGCTTTTTGGCATTGTTTTCATATAGTTTTTAGTAAGTTTAAGCTACTTTTAGGGATGTTTTCATTAGTTTTTATGTTAAATTCACATTTCTGGACTTTACTATGAGTTTGTGTGTTTTTCTGTGATTTCAGGTAAATTCTGGCTGAAATTGAGGGACTTGAGCAAAACTCTGAA
>NC_029776.3:70329700-70336258 GCF_000817695.3 Arachis duranensis | reverse complement strand
GTATCTCTTAGATTCCCCAACAGAATCTTCGTGGTATAAGCTAGATAGATGGCGGCATTTATGAGGATCCGGAAAGTCTCACCTTGTCTGTGGTATTCCGAGTAGGATTCCGGTAATGAATGACTGTGACGTGCTTCAAACTTGCAAGTGCTGGGCGTTAGTGACAGACGCAAAAGAATCAAGGGATTCTATTCCAGTAGGAGCGGGAACCAACCAGTGATTAGCCGTACTGTGACAGAGTGCGTGAGCATTAGTTTTCACTGCGAGGATGGGATGTAGCCATCAACTATGGGTGATGCCTCCAGACGATTAGCCGTGCGAGTGACAGCCACATAGGATCATTTTCCTGAGAGGATTGAAAGTAGCCACAGCTGATGGTGAACCCCTATACAAAGCTTGCCATGGAAAGGAGTAAGAAGGATTGAGTAGAAGCAGTAGGAGAGCAGGCATCCTTGGGCCATACAGCATCTCCATTCGCTTATCTGAAATTCTCATCAATGAATCTGCATAAGTCTTCTATCTCTTTTATTATTTCTATTTTCTTATCTTTATTTTCGAAAACCCATAAACCATTTTAACCTGCCTGACTGAGATTTACAAAGGTGGCCATAGCTTGCTTCATACCAACAATCTCTGTGGGATCGACCCTTACTCACGTAAGGTTTATTACTTGGACGACCCAGTACACTTGCTGGTTAGTTGAACGGAGTTGTGAATTTAACCAAGAGCCACAATAGTTTTTGTGTATATGCCAAAGAGCCAATATTGATAATCACAATTTCGTCCACCAATACCACCGCCGCCAGAGGATGGTGCCAAGGAGGTCACTATTCCTTGGGGCACTTGGGTGACTGAGAGACCCCCGTCTAGACGCCGCTCTAGGGCTAGAGCAGTGGTAGGGGCAGCCGGACCTTCAGCCTCGACAGCAGCCCCATCCTCTTCTACAGCAGCAGCCCCATCTTCTTACCTACTGGTTCAGCGTCTGTTTCGGTTTTTAGAGCGCGAAAAATGCCACATCAGGCACCGACTGGATTGGATGGATCAGGCACTCATCTCCCTGGGCGCTGAGTTACCCCCACTTCCAGACTCTTTAGCCTCCGATGAGCAGGAGCATCAGGAGGAGGACACCCATGAGGAGCCACTTTAGCAGGATGCACCTCCAGCTGCACCAGACACAGAGATTCCGCAGCCTCAGACAGAGTCAGCACCTGCCAGTGTACCTTCCCCTGATCCTCCAGTTTAGCATCAAGGACGATGCTCGATCTTAAGTGTGGGGAGGTCATCGGTAGCATCATTAGAGGACCGGTGAACATTTTGGCCACTTTCCTAGTTATCTTACTTTGCATACCTTTTTATATATTTGATGCATTTTGAGTTTATTTTGGATACTCTTACTATTTTGGTTCGTTTTGGATACCTTTACTGCTTATTTTGGATTTTTAGATGTTTTGGATGATAGATTCCATACTTTTAGTTTGATTTTTCTTTATACATTTTTGCATATCTTCTTTTGTATATCTTTCTTTTTAGTTTGTGCTTGTGATTAGAAACCATGTTTAAATTACAAAAACTTAGTCACCCTTTTCGCATAAGAAATTGGTTTTAAGTGAAAAAAAGAAAGGGTAAACTAAGAAGATTTTTGAATTTTTCAATCACAACAATGCTTAGTCAAATGTTGAGATTTTCCAAGAAACTTACTTATAGGGCACCAACCCAATTAATTGAAAAAAATTTTTGGTGAAACTTGCTTGAATTTCATACTTTGTGAAGCATGTATTGAGCTTAGAACACAAGCTTGTGAGACTTGAGCCTATTGATGTGGTTACATTTTATAACCACTTATTTTCCATTCTTGTGTGCAACTGTTCTCTTTCTATGATTGTGATCCTTGATTTGCTTGATTCTATATGTCCATTTATTTCCTGTATTCATACATTTGTATGATTGAGGCCATTATTTCATTAGCCCACTTACCCAAATAGCCTACCTTTTACTCTCCATTGTTGGCCAATTTTGAGCCTACGCTTAACTAACTTGTTCTCATTTTAGCACATTACAAGCCCAAGGCGAAAAACCAATGGAAGTTCCTTGTTTGGATCTTTGATTAGCCTAGGCTAGTGAGAGTGTTTATTATTCAAAGTTGGTGAGGCTTGGGAACATTGGAGGGGATAAAGAAAAAAGAAAGGGGGTAGTACACTTCCATATTTAGGAATTGGGAACATATTCATGTATTGATTGAATGTATAAGACCTTATGCAATTGATGTCCTTGTACAAAGTATAAAAAGAAAAAAAAAGAAGAGAAAAATAAAATGAAAAAAAAAAGGAATATAGAAAAAAAAAAGAGAAGAAAAATAATAAAAGGGGACAAAATGTCCCAAAGTGAAGTTCAATAAAAGGGAATCAATGCATAAGTGTTACGAATCAAGAAATAAGATGCATGAATATGTAAGAAAAAGTGATGATTGGGTAGTTAGAGTAGTTTGAATTTGTATAGGTCATTATATAGGTTAGGTGGGAAAGTCTATGCTAATCCAATATCTAAACTCTAGCCCACTTAACCATAAATGATCCTACCTTGACCCTAACCCCATTACAACCTAAATGAAAGACCTCGTGATGATTGTATGCATGCATTGAATAGGTGTTGATTGTTAGAAGAAAATCAATTTTTGGAAAGCATGATTAGAGGAGAATTGAGTGAATTAACCCTTAAACACTTGAGTGAATAGAGCGGATACACATCCGGCGAGGGTTCAAAAGTTCAATCACATGTGTTCACTCATATTATCTATATTCTTGCAAGCATTAATTTCTTTTGATAATTCAATACAATTGTGGTTTGGACTTGATCCCTATTGCCCTAGCTCTTGTGCCTACACATGTTCTCTTGGGAATTGATTTGTTTGAACTAAGCATTTGCATCCACTTTGGATAGTTGCATTTAGATAGGGCTCATATAGTTTAGTTGCATTAAATGAATGTCTTACCCCTTAGTTCATTCTTATTTTAGCATGAGGACATGCTAAGGTTTAAGTGTGGAGAGGTTGATAAACCCCAAATTGACAGTTTATTTTGTATTGAATTTAGGGTATTTTGATGATCTTTTCTCACATTTAACCTATGAATTAGCATGGTTTCGTAATCTCTCCCGTATTTGTGCTTAAATGTAAAAACATGCTTTTTAAGCCTTATTTTGATGAATTCTAATTCCTCTTTGATTCCAGGATTGAAATAGGCTAGGCATGGATCAAAGAGAGCAAGGAAGGAAGCATACAAGTGGAGAGGAGCATGAAAAGTCAAAGAAGTGAAATAAGCCAAGCACGCGCACACGCACAAGGCGCTCGCGCGCACATTGCAGAATCGGTCAAGGGCGCGCACGCGTACTGTGCGCGCATGCGTCGCAGTCCGCACATGACTTCATTAAAGCAACACGTGCCTGGCGATTTGGAAGGGTTTCTGAACCCATTTTGGCGCCAATTACTGATAGAAAGAAATAAAAGGATCAAGGATTGAAGGGGAAGACATCTTGGAAATCTTGGAATCATTTTTTTTTAGCATCATTAGGATTAGGATTAGTTAGTTTTAGAGAGAGAAGCTCTCACTTCTCTCTAGAATTAGGATTAGGTTTAGGTTAATCTCTCTTCTTATATCTAGGTTTAATTCATGCTTTGATTCACTTTTCCTTTATCAATTCTTAATCTTCTCATCTCCCTCTTTCTAGTTATGTGCTTTAATAATTGTAATTCTTCATTTTGTTTTGGATAGATTGTTGTTCCTTTGTTTTCTTTCAATAATGCAATTTGAGGTAATTCATGATAATTGTGGTTTCCTTGAATTGTTGTTAATTCTTTGCAATAATTGTTGTTAGATTTCATTCTTGTTGTTGATTTACTATGCTTTTCTTTTATGACTTCCAAGTGTTTGATGAAATGCTTGGTTGGATTTTAGTGTAGGTTTTGTTCCTCTTGGCCTAGGCAAAGTAATTAGTGACTCTTGAGTTATCTAATTCCTTTGTTGATTGATAATTAGAAGTTGCTAATTGATTTGAATGCCTCTAAAGCTAGTCATTCCTTTAAGAGTTGATTAGGACTTGAGAAATCAAATTGATTCATCCACTTGACCTTCCTCCATGATTAGAGGTTAACTAAGTGGGAGCAATGGACAATTTGTCATCACAATTGAGGAGGATAACTAGGATAGGACTTCTAGTCTCATATCTTGCCAAGAGCTTTGTTAGTTGTTAGTTTATTTTCTTTGCCATTTATATTTCTTGTCTAAAATCTTAAAAACCCCAAATACAACTCACAACCAATAACAAGACGCTTCATTACAATTCTTAGGGAGAACGACCCGAGATTCCAATACTTCGGTTTATAAATTTTAGGGGTTTGTACTAGTGACAAACAACTTTTTGTATGAAAGGATTATTGTTTGGTTTAGAAACTATACTTTACAACGAGATTTCATTACTGAATTTCTAAGCCGTCAAAAATCCAATCATCAAAATGGCGCCGTTGCCGGGGAGTTGCAATGGTGTTGTGTTATTGGTTATTGTATATATGTGAATAGTGTGAATATGTTTGCTTTTGTTAGCTCTTGCTAGTTTTAGGATTTAATTTTCTTGCTTCTTCTTTGATTTTGTTTTCATTTTCCTCTTGCTATCATGAATTCTCACCTTGGCTATGAGTTTGGCTATCAACATGTTGTAGGAAATGAGGACTATAATGAAGAGATGTATCAAGGATGGGATAATCAAAGGTGGGAGGAGCCATATGCATATGATTAATCCTCATGGCAACAACCTCCACCAATGCATTATGAAGAAGAGCCATTCTATGATGCATATCAATCCAATGGCTATGGTGAATCTCCTTGTGACTTTCAAGAACCACCACCATATGCCTATGATCCATATCCTCAATATAACTCTCAACCATACTCACAAGCCTTTTCTTACCAAACACCTTCATATGACCTAATCTATATCCATCCTACCAACAACCTTATGAGCCATATAAACCACATATAGAGCCACCACCATTCCAACATCAATATTTTCAAGAGCCACCTTCTCCACATTATTACCAAGATGAACCACCTCCAGTATACGAAAATTTTCAACCACAAGATGAATACTACCTTCCACCACAACCTCCCATGGAAGAATACTCATATCCATTGATCCAAGAGCCACATGATCCTAATCATATTATCCAAGAGGAACAAGAGTCAAGGGATCACCTTAAGGAAGCATTGGATCAATTTCAAGCAACCATGAAGTGTGTTGTGCAACAAGTGGAAAGAATGGAAAACATTGAACCAACACAACTCCACCAAGAAGAACCACCCTCCTATTATGAACCCTTTCCCCAAAATAATGAATCCTTCCACCCGCCCGAATCTCTAATAGATGAAACCCTTGGTGTTCTTGTCCAAGGGCAAGAAGAGATGAAAAGGGATATGCAAATTTCATGGCCGCCTTGGATGCGGTAACAAATCAATTAGCCTCCCAATGCTTGAACACTCAAGGAACTCCCATGGCTACATGTGGAGAATCAAATGAAGAACATAGCATGAAGGAGAGATTGGAAACTCCGGTGGGAAATGAGGGAAGTTGCTTTGTATTGGAACAATTGGAGGAAGCTTTAATTGTTGAAGACAAGGAAGAAGTGGTAGAAGACTTGGGAGATGCGGAGCCTCCATGGGAACATAGAGTTGAAGAAAATCCCTCCAAGATGATTGAAATTGATGCTAGGGAGGAAAGTGCACACCTTCCAAGGCATACTCTATATGAAGACTTGGATGGGATAGAGCAAGAATTGAGTTCCCTTGGTGATGAAGATCAAGCATCAAGTCTTAGTGGTAAAGAATCCTTTGAGCATGAAGAACCTTCTCTGGTTGGATTTGAAAGCGTTGAGGAGGTAAATTTTTCTCACCCTCCTTATTATGATTTGAGTAAAGGAAAAGGTTTAGATAAAATTGTTGAACAAAGGATTGAGATTAAGAGAACTTGTGAAGAGGTGGAAAAGGAAATAGAAGAACGAGGGTTGGTTATGCTTTGTCAAGATCTTTGGAAGCATCTTTGCCTAGGTTGCCATCTATACCTTCATTTGAGTGGGTGAAATTCATTTCTATTAGCTTTATTATCCCACTTGAATATGGTTTGCTTGAAACGGATGGCCAACTTAGGGAATGGGATGAAGCGTAAGCGGAAAAGGTTTTGTGGTGGGCGTTGCAAATCAAGGCTCATTATGGTTGATGCATCAAACATGAGATATAAAGGTTGGAGTAGTGCTCAAATAGATGGGTCTAGGAGGATTGTTGGCCACTATATAAAGAATTCACCTTACTTACCACCCGGATGGACTAATGGTGCACGAAATTGTGATCATCAATGGCGCCATCAACATGGTACGCTCAATTGCAATCTCAACTATTTATCACAACTTCGCACAACTAACCAGCAAGTGTACTAGGTCGTCCAAGTAATAAACCTTACGCGAGTAAGGGTCGATCCCACGGAGATTGTTGGTATGAAGCAAGCTATGGTCACCTT
>NC_029776.3:70326312-70329650 GCF_000817695.3 Arachis duranensis | reverse complement strand
TGTCTTCATCCAATCCTTCTTACTCCTTTCCATGGCAAGCTGTATGTAGGGTTTTACTGTTGTCAGTGGCTACCTCCCATCCTCTCAGTGAAAATGTTCAACGCACCCTGTCACTGCACAGCTATTCAGCTGTCTGTTCTCGATCATGTCGGAATAGAATCCAGTGATTCTTTTGCGTCTGTCACTAACGCCCCACAATCGTGAGTTTGAAGCTCGTCACAGTCATTCAATCATTGAATCCTACTCAGAATACCACAGACAAGGTTTAGACCTTCCGGATTCTCTTGAATGCCGCCATCAATTCTAGCTTATACCACGAAGATTCCGATTAAGGGATACAAGAGATAAACATTCAAGCCTTGTTTGCTTGTAGAACAGAAGTGGTTGTCAGGCACTCGTTCATAAGAGTGAATGATGATGAGTGTCACATAATCATCACATTCATCATGTTCTTGGGTGCAAATGAATATCTTAGACAAAGAATAAGCTGAATTGAATAGAAGAACAATAGTAATTGCATTAATACTCGAGGTACAACAGAGCTCCACACCTTAATCTATGGGGTGTAGAAACTCCACCGTTGAAAATACATAAGAACAAAAGTGATCATTGGCCTCGGCCCCAGAGAGGGAACCAGAAGAACCAAGATCTGATCTAAGAACTATACATCCAAAGATGAAAATACAATAGCAAAAGGTCCTATTTGTAGAGAACTAGTAGCCTAGGGTTTACAAAGATGAGTAAATTACATAAAAATCCACTTCCGGGCCCACTTAGTGTGTGCTTAGGCTGAGCATTGAAGCATTTTCGTGTAGAGACTTCTCTTGGAGTTAAACACCAGCTTTTGTGCCAATTTGGGCGTTTAACTCCCATTCTTGTGCCAGTTCCGGCGTTTAACGCCGGGCAGTTTTGAGCTGATTTGGAACGCTGGTTTAGGCTATCAAATCTTGGGCAAAGTATGGACTATTATATATTGCTGGAAAGCCCAGGATGTCTACTTTTTAACGAAGTTGACAGCGCGCAAATTGGACTTTTGTAGCTCTAGAAAATCCACTTCGAGTGTAGGGAGGTCAGAATCCAACAGCATCTGCGGTCCTTTTCAGCCTCTGAATCAGATTTTTGCTCAGGTCCCTCAATTTCAGCCAGAAAATACCTGAAATCATAGGAAAACACAAAAACTCATAGTAAAGCCCAGAAAAGTGAATTTTAAATAAAAACTAATAAAAACATACTAAAAACTAACTAAAACATACTAAAAACATACTAAAAACAATGCAAAAAGCGTATAAATTATCCGCTCATCAACTAACAATGATGATCAACCTCAAGACGGGTGTGAAAACAAAGTGTGGGATCCTGGATTAGAAAAAAGAGGATCAACTTTGGGAGCCCCAAGCCTGTGAAGAACTCCATCAACACTTGGCTCAATATATGAAAAATCTTGGGGCACAATGGAGAACCAAGCATTGGTGGAAGTTCGAAGATGAGTACAAGCACAAGCCACCTTGATAAGGAGCTCCCCATAAGACCAACTTAAGGACAATAAATAAAAGTGCTAGGTGGGAAACACCCCACCATGGTAAAATCCTTTCATTTTTTCTTTAGAACTAGTTTAATTTCATGTTTAGATTAGTTGGTTGAGTTTAATTCGTATTTTATCATGTTAAATAAGGTTTTAGGGTGTTTTGGTAGTTGCTCGGAGGTTTGGAATGCTTGGATTGGTGCAAAAACATAGAAAAATTTTGAAAAACAGAGCACCATCCACGCGTACGCCCACTGCGCGCGTATGCGCGCATCAAGCGTTTTCGACCATCCACGCGCGCGCGCCAATTACGTGTACGCGTGGATTGAGAAGTTCCACATTCCATACATTTTCCAGAGAGTTATGCCTGTGCTGCGCCTACGTTGTGCCTTTGGCACAACCCCACTCACGCGCACGCGCACATGACGCGCACGCGTCACTCTCGAAATAAGCCATCCGCGCCCGCGCGCCATGCATGCGTACGCGTGGATGCCCTTCTTTCAATCCACTTCTTTTCTTCTCCTCTTTCCATTTATTTCCTCCTCCTTTCTTCTTTCCATCTCCTACCCTTCATCCAACACTTCCAAACACCATCGATAACCATTTATTTTAGTTAGTTAATTAGTTAGTTAGTTAGTTTGTTAGATAGCTTTAGTTTAGTTTTCATTTTATTTTCTCCATCTTCATTATAATTGTTGGCTTATTGATCTTGTTTACTATACATTGCTGCCCCTTATTACCTAAATGCTATTTTAGCATGAATGTTTTTAGATAATCTGTGTTAGACTATTCAATTGAGGTTATATTTTGCTACTTGGTTTTGAGTTTTTCATGCTTACCTTTTGAAAAATACCATGTGATGAGAATTGCCTTTGAGCTTGTAACTCTTTTGAATTGCATGTTGTAGCTAGCCACCATATGGTTTGAGCCTTATTATCGATTAGGCAACCTCTTGATGGATGATGTTATGCATTTACCTTAATGCATTGTGTTTCATGATCATATGCATCCATATAAGTTTGACTTGAATGCTTTCATGCTTCTTTAATGCTTGTTTCACCTTACAAGTTCACTTAAAGCATCTCAAGCATACTAGAATGAGTAAAGTGCATGCTTCTTTTGTGACATAACTTTTAGGCTAATGTGTTGGTAGACGAAATTGTGATCAACAATTTTAGCTCTTTGGTATGTGCACAAAAACATTAACTCAGCACTTTCTTTTCACAACTCCGTTCAACTAACCAGCAAGTGTACTGGGTCGTCCAAGTAATAAACCTTACGTGAGTAAGGGTCGATCCCACAGAGATTGTTGGTATGAAGCAAGCCATGGTCACCTTGTAAATCTCAGTTAGGCAGATTAAAATTATTTTATGCATTTTCGAATAATTAATAGTAAATAGAAAATAAAAAGGGATAGAAATACTTATGTAAATCAATAGTGGAAATTTCAGATAGGCGTATAGAGGTGCTGTGCTCCTCTTGAAACTCTACTTCACTACTCACTCTTTCTTCAATCCTTCTTAATCCTTTCCATGGCAAGCTGTATGTAGGGCATCACCATCATCAATGGCTACTTTTAATCCTCTCGGGAAAATGGTCCTATGCGCTGTCACTGCATGGCTAATCGTGTGGAGGCATCACCCTTGGTTGATGGCTACATCCCATCTTCTCAGTGAAAATGGTCCAAATGCTCTGTCACAGCACGACTAATCATCTGTCGGTTCTCAATCAGGTTGGAATAGAATCCCTTGATTCTTTTGCATTTGTCATCACGCCTAGCCTTCAGGAGTTTGAAGCTCGTCACAGTCATTCAATA
>NC_029776.3:70320998-70323535 GCF_000817695.3 Arachis duranensis | reverse complement strand
AACCATTGTGAGATAATTCTTTGGATTCGGGTTCATACTTTGATCATGGTTCCTAGTGATCCATGCATTGGCATAGAACTCTTGAACCATTAAGATTCTGACTTGTTGCATGGGGTTGGTTAAGACTTCCCAACCTCTTCTTCGGATCTCATGTCGGATCTCCGGATACACATTTTTCTTGAGCTTGAAAGGGACCTCAGGGATCACCTTCTTCTTTGCCACAACATCATAGAAGTGGTCTTGATGGCTTTTGGAGATGAATCTTTCCATCTCCCTTGACTCAGAAGTGGAAGCTTTTGTCTTCCCTTTACCTTTTCCGACCTTAGGTGCCATTGATGGTAGTGGAAAACAAAAAAGATTGTGCTTTGACCACACACCAAACTTAAAATATTGCTCGTCCTCGAGCAATAGAAGAAAGAAGAGAAGAAGAAGAAGAAGAAGAAGAAGAAAATATGGTAGAGGGGAAGAGATGTAGGTTCGGCCTAGGTGAAGAAGAAGGGGTTGTGTTGTGTGAAAATGAAGTAGCATGGAAGGGTATATATAGGGAGAGGGGGTAGTGTTTGTTCGGCCATTTAGGGTGGGAATGGATGGGAAAATATTTTTGAATTTTTGAAGGTAGGTGGGGTTTATGGGGAAGAGTAGATGGATGTGAGTGGTGAAGGGGGTGATTGGGAAGAGGCATTGAGGTGATTGGTGAAGAGTGTTGGGAAGTGTGACATGGGGAATACAAATCACAAAAATAGGATTAGGAGGTAAGGAGGGAATATAGTAGGTGGGGATCATGTGGGGTCCACAGATCCTGAGGTGATCCTGTGGGGTCCACAGGTCCTGAGGTGTCAAGGAATTCCATCCTTGCACCAAATAGGCATGTAAAATGCCTTTGCACACCATTCTGGCGTTTAAACGCCCATTGGTGCACATTCTGGGAGTTCAACGCCCATGTAAAGCATGTTTCTGGCGTTGAACGCCAGTTTCATGCTTGTTACTGGCGTTCAGCGCCAGCTTTTCTTCTCTAGGCACATTCCTGGCGTTCAGCGCCAGAATGTTTCTTGTTTCTGGCGTTCAGTGCCAGAATGGTGCTCTGTTCTGGCGTTGAACGCCGGCCAGATGCATCTTACTGGCGTTGAACACCAGCCTGTGCGTCCTCCAGGGTGTGAATTTTTTCTTCTGCTGTTTTTGATTATGTTTTTAATTTTTTTTTTTTTGATTTTTTCGTGACTCCTCATGATCATGTACCTAATAAAACACAAAATAACAAAAAATAGAATAAAATAAAAATTAGATAAATAAAATTGGGTTGCCTCCTAACAAGCGCTTCTTTAATGTCAATAGCTTGACAATGGCTCTCATGGAGCCACAAAGGTGATCAGGTCAATGTTGTAACAACACCAAACTTAGAGTTTGACTGTGTGGGCTCTTCTTGACTCTGAACTGAGAGAAGCTCTTCATGCTTACTCTCTTTTGTCACAGAGGGATGGCCATGTGCCTTAAACACAAGGTAGTCCCCATTCAATTGAAGGACTAATTCACTTCTGTTGACATCTATCATAGCTCCTGCTGTGGCTAGGAAAGGTCTTCCAAGGATGATGCATTCATCCTTTTCCTTCCTAGTGTCTAAGATTATGAAATCAGCAGGTATGTAAAGGCCTTCAACCTTTACTAGCACGTCCTCTACTATTCCATAAGCTTGTCTCAATGACTTGTCAGCCAATTGTAATGAGAACAAGGCAGGTTGTACCTCAATGATCCCCAGCTTCTCCATTACAGAGAGTGGCATAAGATTTATCCCTGACCCCAGATCACACAGAGCTTTTTCAAAGGTCATGGTGCCTATGGTACAAGGTATTAAGAACTTGCCAGGATCTTGTTTCTTTTAAGGTAGAATTTGCTGAATCCAGGTATCCAGTTCACTAATGAGCAAGGGAGGTTCACTTTCCCAAGTCTCATTACCCAACAACTTGGCATTCAGCTTCATGATAGCTCCTAAATATTGAGCAACTTGCTCTCCAGTTACATCTTCATCCTCTTCAGAGGAAGAATAATCTTCAGAGCTCATGAATGGCAGAGGAGAGTTAATAGAATCTCTATGGTCTCTATATGAGCCTCAGATTCCTTTGGATCTTTAATAGGAAACTCCTTCTTGCTTGAGGGACATCCCAGGAGGTCTTCCTCACTAGGATTTTCGTCCTCCTCCTCCCTTGCGCATTCGGCCATATTGATTATATCAATGGCCTTGCACTCTCCTTTTGGATTCTCTTCTGTATTGCTTGGGAGAATACTGGGAGGAGTTTCAATGACTTTCTTACTCAGCTGGCCCACTTGTGCCTCCAAATTTCTAATGGAGGATCTTGTTTCACTCATGAAACTGAAAGTGGCCTTTGACAGATCAGAGACTAGATTGGCTAAATTAAAGGTGTTTTGTTTAGAATTATCTGTCTGTTGCTGAGAAGATGATGGATATGGCTTGCTATTGCTCAGCCTATTGTGTCCACCATTGTTAAAGCCTTGTTGAGGCTTTTGTTGATCCTTCCATGAGG
>NC_029776.3:70318011-70319395 GCF_000817695.3 Arachis duranensis | reverse complement strand
ACAACTAAATTTAAAAATTTTTAACCAAGTCAACCCAAAATTTCGAAAATTTGGAGGAAAATAAGGAAAAGATATTTTTTTTTTATTTTTGAATTTTTAATTGTGAGAGAGAAAAACAACAAAAATACTTAATGCATGAAATTTTTAGATCAAAACAATGAATGCATGCAAGAATGCTATGAATGTCAAGATGAACACCACGAACACTTTGAAGATCATGATGAACATCAAGAACATAATTTTTAAAAATTTTTGATGCAAAGAAAACATGCAAGACACCAAACTTAGAAATTTTTAATGCTTGGAAAATATGAATGCAAAGATGCACATGAAAAACAAGAAAAGACACAAAACAAGAAAACATCAAGATCAAACAAGAAGACTTATCAAGAACAACTTGAAGATCATGAAGAACACTATGAATGCATGGAATTTTCAAAAAATGCAAGAAAAATTTTTAAAGCATGCAATTGACACCAAACTTAAAACATGACATAAGAATAAAAAAAGAAACACAAAATATTTTTGATTTTTATGATTTTATGATTTTTTTTGGATTTTTATTAAATTTTTTTCGAAAATATTTTTGGAAAAAAACGAAAATAAGAGAAAAATTTTGAAAACTTTTTGAAAAGAAAATAAAAAGAAAATTACCTAATTTGAGCAACAGGATGAACCGTCAGTTGTCCATACTCGAACAATCCCCGACAACGGCGCCAAAAGCTTGGTGGACGAAATTGTGATCAACAATTTTAGCTCTTTGGTATGTGCACAAAAACATTAACTCAGCACTTTCTTTTCACAACTCCGTTCAACTAACCAGCAAGTGTACTGGGTTGTCCAAGTAATAAACCTTACGTGAGTAAGGGTCGATCCCACAGAGATTATTGGTATGAAGCAAGCTATGGTCACCTTGTAAATCTCAGTTAGGCAGATTAAAATTAGTTTATAGATTTTTGAATAATTAATAGTAAATAGAAAATAAAAAGGGATAGAAATACTTATGTAAATCAATAGTGGAAATTTCAGATAGGCGTATGGAGGTGCTGTGCTGCTCTTGAAACTCTACTTCACTACTCACTCTTTCTTCAATCCTTCTTACTCCTTTCCATGGCAAGCTGTATGTAGGGCATCACCATCATCAATGGCTACTTTTAATCCTCTCGAGAAAATGGTCCTATGCGCTGTCACTGCACGGCTAATCGTCTGGAGGCATCACCCATGGTTGATGGCTACATCCCATCCTCTCAGTGAAAATGGTCCAAATGCTCTGTCACAGCACGGCTAATCATCTGTCGGTTCTCAATCAGGTTGGAATAGAATCCCTTGATTCTTTTGCGTTTGTCATCACGCCCAGCCTTCAGGAGTTTGAAGCTCGTCACAG